>NC_083770.1:30060843-30360843 GCF_963514075.1 Conger conger
TGTCAACTCTGGATATACCGTATAACTCTTTATCTGGATATATTCCATTCCTTTAAAGTTTTAGGAGTAATTTACCCATATTAAATTTGAGTTGCACTTGTTCTAATACAAATGTTATGTCTATGTCTATGTTGCTTCCTGTTCAGTTACTACAATCTCCCATAATGTGTTTATTTCCCTTGTGCCCACAAAACCCATGCAATAAAATCTGGCAAATGTCGGAAGTGAAGAAAATAAAATATCGGAACGCTCTCCTTCTGTTTGAATCTCTCAGAGGATCCCAGAATTTTGTTCCAATCACCTGGATTTGCTCATTAACACAATTCTTCAGCCAGAAGATATAATTAATTACCTCTGGTATTGTAGAGTATATCATTCTTCCAAACATCCCATCACTAGAACATTGTTAATAAACATCAGAACTCCTTAGCTCCTCAACAGTTTAATCTGTGAGCGAGTCACTTCAGCCAAGCCAGGAGAAAACAAACAAAGTGCTTTTTCTCAATTAATGGTCTCTGCTGGCATTTTCCAAACAGTTGTCAAAGAGCATTTATCACCCTGCACTCTTGAGTTTGAAAATATTTTTCACTCTATGAAAAAGGTTCAGGACACAAGCCTGAGAGTGAACACACAGATGCCTAAATTCTCAATATGTTTTTGGCAGAGAGAGTCAATCCCCTGCAATGTTTAAATGAAAGGTTCTCCGTAAATGTTTACGATGATCATTAATAACTCCCACTGCACGACAGCCTGTCTCCTGTAAAATGGGAGATTTATGTGCTGTGGGTCAGGAAGGATGAGTCACCGTCCTGGCGAGGTTGTTTGTGTTTCTTCTGGCAGGGTGCAGCATTAGGGGGTCACATGTTTTGTATTGAGGTGTATTTGTGTGAGACTCAAGCAGCTCAGTCTCCCCTGCTCCTTCTCATCAGCACCAATTACCTCCAGTCAGCAGACAGCAGGGTCCGGAGCACGAGAGGGGTCCACTCTTCTCACCCTGCCTGTCCACATATCTCTTACCTAACCACTCCCCAAGGGCTCTTGCAATTTTGTTTGCAGTTTGGGTTTAATTTGTTCAGCTTGTTTTGTTCTCCCTCCCTTATTCTGGAGGGTTGAGAAAATCCCCACAGTCCCCTAGCAGACCTGTTGCACCATTTTACAGTTTAATCCCTGGCACCACAAGCCAGCAATCACATCTCCCTCTCTCCACTCTTTTCTCAGATGGCGATAGTTGCAGATAGATGCAGTTTAAAGGCTTAGCCTGTCATTATTTCCTCTTCCTAAAATCATTAATACTCTGTAAGCGCTCGCACAAATCGCCTCTGATAATTGTCCCTCTTTTGGCGAGGCTTATATTTGAAACCATTCTAAATGTGTAGAGAAGGGACAGACTACACAGCCAAGAGCATTAACCTCTAATCAAGCCAAGCGTAAGAAGAGGACATACAACTGTGCTTTTTTTTACCCCACAGTGAGAGCCAGGCTGGAAATTATATTGTGAAATATACACTGCTATAAAGGCTAAAAAGAATTACCCAGCTGTCAATGGATTTTCGATTCCCATTTGGTGTCAAGATAATGTGGTGAAAAGAATGCTCCACAGTCCAAGAATGTTGTCAGTGTTCCAAATAATTTTCTATCAAGGTCAAAGAAACATTTCACATATGTAATATACATACTGGTAACATGCCCCTGTCATATTATCATATAGCTATAAGAAGAAATCATGGAGGACAGGTCATTTTTCAGAGTACTCGTTAGGGGAGTGGCACAGGACTGTGTGCCTGAGTGACTCTCTCACTGAAATTGTTACTCATGCGTCAAAGAGATTTGTTCAAAAGGAATGAATCATTCACATATTGTACATCACAGCTGGCAACACTGGCAATCACACTTGCAGACATCTGAAAGGTGTGTTGCTGGGATGAGTGAAATCCTACTTCAACATCTAATGAATTTTTAATAGTATGGGAAATTATTCCTGTAAGCATGATACATTGTGTATACTGTTCAACCTTTTAGTCATCTAGGGAAGTTGTATATCTTGTCAAAGACCAACCATAATTTGACCTGCGGATGACATTTTGCAGAATCCAGAGCCATTGAAATGTTGGTTTAAAAACTATTTTCTCACATGCAATGTGCACCTCATATTTTCAAACAGAAAAAACGATTAGCAGAAATTGGCTGATCGACCTTCCTGCTCACTATATATACATGAAACTAAAGCATTTACAGTAATCATAGAGTGTATCCAATATGTCCTGTTAGTTAAGCATGTAAGCTACAGTATAAAACAAAAGGAATTTGCCCATTATGCAAGATGACTATTATCATTATGCATGAATTACATTTATATTTAAGTCGACCCCACAGATGTAATTATGGGACAAAGACATTTTTAAGTAGCACAGTGAGGGCTAAATAAAAAGGTCACAAATAACAATAAATAATATATGCAAATAATATAAAGACTGTGTGCAATCCATTAGCGTTTTCCTTACTAAATAATAGTTTCTTTATTGGGAGTGCATGTCAGGCTCACTGATTCATTCACAGCCAGTTATAACATATCAAGAACTTGCCTTTTCCTCTTGTGTTGGCCTTGTCTTCTATGTGAACGGACGGACTGTGACCAATCCCAGTGGTGTAATGGCATGTCTGGAACTTTGAGGGAGAGACGGGAATAATAATAATACAATGTGAGGGGGCCTTAAATTGAAAAATATATTTCAGAATAGCTTGATTGTTTGCCCTGAGTGAAGAAACAGTGTGAAGAAACAGCTCTGTCCCAGAGGGAGGAGATGCAGTAAACAGGGATTAGTCTTTCTATTGACTGCACAGTATGTCAGGGGGGGCTTTATGAAAGCCTCATGTATGATGTGCATAATTACAATGGACACAATAGCCTGTATGTGGAATATATGTCGTGAAACACACTGCAAATAAAACTAGTTTTCTTCTGATCTAAACTGTAATGGCGATTAATGTGTGATTCATCTGATAAACACCATAAGGCACACACATGCACACACACTACACCCATCCTGTATAGGACTATGGGCACATACTTAAAAAGGTCAAATGCTTGTCACTGGTGGGGTGCCCTATATGTACATACAATTTTACCCCAGCCCAGCAGTATGTAATTCATTTCTACCTTTTGTGCTTGTAAAAGCTACAAATTAGTTCCCAAATAGGACATTATTATACCTTCTGGGTACATTCAAAAATATACATCCGCTGTACCGTTGTTGCTGAGAGTGAAATATCAGTTATTCCTGGCTGACATTTACAGAATTCTTTCTCTTCTCAGAAAGACTCTAGCATGCTCTGGTGAGCGAAAATAGAAGGAGACCCTCTGGGTCATAGATTAGACGACTGTTGCTGAACCACTGGTCCTGTCCAAAGGCTTTTGCGGCCTTGGAATAGAGTCCCTCTGCCTTAAATCTGGATAAACCTTTCACTTTTTAATTAATGCAGCACCATTTTTCTTCAGCTTGTGTTCCAATACTCTTGCACTGACTGCAGAAGTTTTAAAATAGTATGAGGAGAGGAACTCAAGCAGCACAGTTTGTGGTTTAAATGAGTGGCTGGTTCCCCACAATTGCACATGAATTAATTTTCTGAGAGCATCAATAGTAGCAATCACAGGAGTGATCAGTGGAATCTGAACACCTTGTTACTTCCTCCTTGAAATTTACTGGGGACTGCTCAATTTGCCTCACTCAGAAAATGAAGCCATCAAACAGTCAGTCATCTGACACAATAAGTCCCATCTGTAGCAATAATAAAAAGGCTGACAGAGATGACAAGGATATGAGAGAAAATATTTGATGCCTTCCAGCAGCATATCAGCACTATCCAGGGTCTCCTCCCCAAAATTAAGCTGATGAAAATTAGGGATGGTCAAATACAATCTTATAACATAGGATGTGTTATTTTGCAAGTTATTATAGTTTGTGCATATACTCACTCTACTATAAGTCAGTCAGTAAACAAATTCTGTATTTCTGATAACTGGATTCTTAGTCAGTCAGTGAACAAATTCTGTATATCACATAACTGGATATACAGAATGCGCTATGGGGGCAGAGAGGGGGTTGGGAGTAGTGTGTAGAATCCGGCTGCTGTTAGTTGGAACAATCATTGAACATGACAACTGAGCGCAAAATTTGAAAAGCAGTTTAAAGCACAGAAGTATCCGACAGGACACTCTCCTGTCCTCACTTAATTCCTGCATTCAGTGCAATACGCCCGCCACATGTCGAAGCAGAACTAAGCACAGATTTTCTTGCGCTTTGTGGCTGTCTTTAAATGGCCTGTCAGCCATGACAGCCGAGGTGGAATCAGAGGAAGCCGACAGGGTGGAACAACATGAGCGTAAAAAAGAGGAGAGTCAAGACAAGGCTCGCTACACAGGCGTAACACTGTCCACGGCTTTGGATGGGCACTTCTTGTGGAATTGAATTTCATCCCATGGTATTCATTTCAAGCACAAATCTGCATTGACACTTGACCTCGGCACATCTTGTCCTATCTTCATCCGTGCAATTACAGAGCTGAAAAAAATATCCGCAGTGCAGGATGGCAATTTACTTTCATTGGAATGGAAGAATCAGAACTCAGGATGGGCGTGTGACCATTTGAATAGAGTGTGCAGTACACCTCATGCATACATTTATTCAGGATGTGACTGATTAGAATGTTTTTAACATTCCCATCTTGTGCAACCATTATAGTCTAGTATGAAATGTGTTCTATGTGATAAAACGTCTGACTGCTGCCCACATTTGTCCAACTTAAATTTACTGCCTATGTATTGATTTTAACAAAAGCTTGTTTGCACGTACCTTGTGCCACCCCACATTTATCATTAAGTGAGACATACCATCACATTTAAATGAAGGTTGCTTTCTGACAAATGGCAGTTAGCAGGACATGTAACCAGTCAAATGCTTAAATAAGCCAAGTATAGAGAAATGGAGAACATTAAACAAATCAACTGACAAACTGAACAAATACTGTAACATGAAAAGAGAGAAACACTGACCACAAAGGCAAGCACATTTAGTGTTTTCACTGTGGGAAATATTTTGTTCCATTGATTGATTGTTTTTAGCTGGAGAAGTGTACTTCATTTACATTAATGTTATTAGGGGGGCTATCCAAGCCATGTTTGGGAATAAATAAAAATGAAAGCATTTTTTGTACTTCAAAGTACTACTATTTGCAGAAAAAGAAAAACGAATGACCTTTAAGAACCACAAATTCACATTTTAAAACACTGTAAAAAGAATAAAGCACATCAAACAGCCATCATTACAATTACTACCTTCCTTGGAACCAGCTATTTTGTGCATTAGCAGTTATGCTAGTTACATTTTAAAATGCAAATTTTCATTAGCACAGGAGGATGCCAGTGATTCCCTACTGTGGCTGTGTTTTGTAGAGTGAACACATAGCTCAGGGTAATTCCCTACTGTGGCTGTGTTTTGTAGTGCACATATAGCTCAGAGTGATTCTTACTGTGGCTGTGTTTTGTAGTGTGAACACAGAGCTCAGAGCGATCCCCTACTGTGGCTGTGTTATGAAGAGTGCACACATAGCTCAGAGGGATTCCCTACTGTGGCTGTGTTATGTAGTGTGAACACAGAGCTCAGAGCGATCCCCTACTGTGGCTGTGTTATGAAGAGTGCACACATAGCTCAGAGGGATTCCCTACTGTGGCTGTGTTATGTAGTGTGAACACAGAGCTCAGAGCGATCCCCTACTGTGGCTGTGTTTTGAAGAGTGCACACATAGCTCAGAGGGATTCCCTACTGTGGCTGTGTTATGTAGAGTGAACACATAGCTCAGAGGGATTCCCTACTATGGCTGTGTTTTGAAGAGTGCACACATAGCTCAGAGTGATTCTCCACTGTGGCTGTGTTTTGTAGAGTGCACATATAGCTCAGAGTGATTCCCCACTGTGGCTGTTTTGTAGAGTGCACACATAGCTTAGCTTTTGCACGGTGACTGATTTCCCATTATTCCCCTTATTAACAGCTTGATGAGTCCTGACCAGTGCAAAGTGGGGCGTGAATCAAACTCCATGCCATTGATTTGAGTCTATCAAACAGGAAATGCAAAATGAAAAAAATACATTGGGCTGCATCATTATTGTTACATGTAGAGTCGAGTGAAGCATTGCTGGAATGCGCGCCTGTTCATCACAGATAATGTAAAATGACAGAGGAATAAACAAATGCACGCATTAGCTTGTCAGAGGATTCAGTGTGAAATTCTAACAACCTTAACTGCTTGTCAATTTCCTAAATCCAAGAGGTAAACAATGAGCCTTACAGGCGTGAAGGATCCAGTGCCGAGATTAAAATGTCCTTTAGTGCTAATGATTTCTATAAAGAGCTGCCTAAATATCAGGTGACATCCGAGATTATGCAGACATTCCCTTAAAGCCTTCATCTGCTTCGTGAATTCAGAATGTCTCGCAGAAATATGGAGGCACAGGTTCATTCTCATTAAAATAATTTTTAAATGTATTTTAATACTCAAATAGCATCTTTGTTTGGCAGGTAATGAACACAATGTAAAAAAGGAGCACAAATGTTTGATTGTGATGCAAATTGATCAACCCCCTGCTTACTTCTCTCCACTGGCTGCCTGTCATGGCTCGTATCAAAACATTAGTGCTAGCCTTCCAAGCAGTTAAGGGGTCTTCCCTAGCTTACCTCCAAAAAATCATCAGACCCTACACCCCTGCCAGACCTCTTCGTTCAGCCTCCACAGGCCGCTTGGCACCTCCCCGTCTCCGAACCTCCACCTCACGCTCACGACTACTGTCTGTTCTGGCTCCACGGTGGTGGAATGAACTCCCCGTTGAGGTCAGAACTGTAGAATCTCTCCCCACCTTCAAGCGCAAACTGAAGACGCACCTCTTCAAGCATCCCTCCCTACCTCCCTGTGAACTTTAATTGTTGTCTTTCTGTGATTTACTTTGTGTATCGGTATTTTTAGTTGGCTAGGTAAGCAGTGTTTGGATAGTTAAGTTTGGTCACTTATGCTTTGTTGTTTGTTTATTTGTTTAAAAAAAAAAAAAAAAAAAAAATTTAAAAATTAAAAAAAAAAAAAAATTCAAATAGGCCCTGGTCCTTATCTTGGTTGTACAGGTAGCAGTTGAAATTGTACTTCCCTCTAGGGTCTTTCAGCGCACTTAGCCCTGGTTATGGGTATGCACTTTGTTGTACGTCGCTCTGGATAAGAGCGTCTGCCAAATACCATTAATGTAACAAAGGCAATTGCTTTTAATTTGAATTTAACAAAAAAAACTTTTTTGTAAAGATAAATAACTATGAATAACTATCTCACCTGGAAGCCAGTGAAAGAATAGTCCAGTACAGTAGGAATGTTCCACAACTGTTTGGAGCAGCACGGCCGGCTGGTTCCCCTTAGTAAGAGAGATCCCAAAACAGAGCTGGAGTGCAGATGGGCGGTTAACTTTGCATGCGCCCCATGGCATTATTTGCACATTCAATTGGGTTCTACATACTGCTTTGTCCTATCATTGCAAGCCTTCCAAAAATGCCATTATTCAGATGTCTAAACGGCTATAAATCAAGTCACAGCCTTCTGTGTTGGTCCCAGTGTCAAACTGACATTTTCTGACTTGCTTGCAATTAGGTAAGGCCTGGCAGCTTCAGTGACTGAGCCAACATAAGCTGGACTCTAGGCACAAAGCTCCCAGTTACAAATATGCATGCATGAATGCACAGACACACACATACGCATACAGACACATGCATACATACAGAAACACGTGCACACACCCACTTTCTACACAGACGCACATGCACACACTCGCATACATGCACAGACACACATGCATGCACTGACACACCAGTGCATTCACTAAAAGCCATTTGATTCAAACCTTTGAATCATGACCGTATATCCTATGACACAGATATTTGCTCTAACACCAATTATCATGACCATGTCAACAGAATATAGCACTGTTCCACTGTCAGCGAAACTTTATCTATCAAAATTGCAACGCAACGACCTGACTCTTCACCTGTGCTGCCACTGAGATGATCTACTTCTTGGCATGATGCAATAGATGCTGGAGCTATCTGCCCCATGAGGAACATTTGGTGTCCATCCCACTTTGTCTCTTTCTGCAATAATGGCTTCTTGTTTGCCCAGGAGCTCGCTAAAGCTATAAACAAGGGGCATTGACTGACCTGCCAATGGCTTCATGTGGTCCCTCTTTTTAATGAGCACATTAGGCTGCCATTATTTAGCCTAAATTAAGGCCGTTAGTGTCAAACTCCTGACACACTTTAACCTTGCAGAGGGTGCAGGTAAGGTTCAGGCAATTATCACGGAAACCTAATTATCACACTGTCAGCTTGAGGTGGATCCCCTGCTGAAGTTATGATATGACCAATGCAGGCATGAAAAGGTTTAAAAGTGACACCTACTTTGGTTGTTGGCCAACTGTAGATCTACTGTAGTCTAAAAACAATTAAACTTCTAAAACAATTGAAGCAATTACAATGTGTTTGCAATGAAATTACAGTATAAAGCTAGATTTCCCACTTTCCTATATAAACTCAGCTGGCATGTAGGCTAATATAAACTGTAGATGGCTTCCAAGTTTGGTAGTACTGATTAAAGGAAAAAGTGTGGGGGGGGGGGGGGTCTCTACTTGTGGTAAACTGTAATATGATAAAGTATTTTAAATGTATACATATATTTTTTCTAATATTAATTTTGCAATTAACATTATCTGAAATAGTCCTGTATGTAAAATGCACATTTTAGAGAAATTGCCATAGCAATGTTACTTTTGCCCTCAGTTATGTGTATCTGGCATGATTATGACACAAAGCAAACATAATAACAAACCTGACTGACTTCACACATATCCCATGTCATAATATGTTATGTTACTGATAAGGTCATTGTTAACTAGGATCTGTCTATAAAAGTGCAATGTGGCTATACAGTGTGATGCACAGGAAGGGACATTTTTTTTAGCTTGCCTGACTGGCCTTGGTTCTGTTGGAGTTTTGCTTAATAAAATGTGGTAAGTCAATGGGTCCACCCTCTAATGAATGAATGAAAGAATAAAATGTGTTAGCATAGCACTTTTCCAGATGGCCAGTGCTATAGATTGAAGGGGGGACTCACCTCAAACACCACCAATGTATAGCACCCATCTGGGTAATGCATAGCTGCCATTTTGCACTAGAACCATCACCACATATCTGTTAAGGTTGGGAGGGAGTGGATAAAAATTGTGCAGCTGTAAAATCTCAAGGAAATTCCAGAAAATTGTCTACACTGAAATCCACTCAAAGCCCAAGAAAGGCCAAGATAAAAGCTTTCAGTCTCGCTCGACATTTTTGGAATTATTTCTCCAAGGTACATGCAATAATGCCTCTTTCCTTTCTTACCTGCCCAGCCTGGCTGGTTCTATACCCACTTTAACCTCCCACTGCCCTAGATAACCATGTCATGACATACTTGGTTGTCTACATCATAGCCATACTGGGACTTTGACATTTTGTTCATATGAATAGCCTCTTGGCCTATTGGCACTATTTGTTCAAGCACTGCACACACGATAGAATAATCCTATCATCGTAATTCAAACATTCTTATGTTAGCGCTTTGATTAGATAGGCTCACAAACTTAACTAATTCATAAAAGTTGTTTCAAAATATCATGAATTCACTCACTTTATAATTTTGATAGCTAGGCTAACAAGAAGTTAACATTAACCGTTACCCCCATAATCTGACACAACAGACTCCAACTACATGGCTGCAAATGAAAGCACCACCATCTCAGATTTTAAAATATAGCTATTGCTGTAAAAATTACAGTCATAAAGGAGAAGCCTGTTAGCAGACCTCTCACCCTGAGCGGTGAAATAACAATGCTGCGTAATACTCACTGTTGGCTATCTGTCTGTCAATTCTGGATGCCATATGCTGCACCGTGCTATATCTAGGCTGCATTAATGTCTTGTAAAATCCCGGTAACCAGTTACTTCACAGTTAAATGCTGATTACAATAATATACTGTGAAATACTATTGGTAAATCTAGTCAAAATCAGTGCTGTCAATGAAGTGGTAGCAATGGCGATGAGATGGTTGTAAAATGTGTTGGTTCTGAGAAACAATTGGTTCAGGAATCGATTTCAATCCTTTAAAAAGATTCTGAACTGGTATGAGACTATAAAAAAGTTTAATGTGTAGATAAGAGAAGGGATAGTAGTTTGGTTGGCAGTACATTATACCACTGATAAGCTGGAAAGGAGTAAGGTAAATAGGGACTTGGAGGGAAGGTAAGAAATAGCTTGTCAGTGGGAGAAGAACTGTTAACTGTGGCAAGCAACTAGAGCAAGAAAACAGATGCTCAAATAAATGTGAGCAACAATAGTGAACGGGCAAGTGGGTTGAGGAAAGGAGGAAGATTAATTCCCTACTTCAAATTATCCTCCAACTTGCATAAACTGAGAGACTGATTTTGAATTTATCACTAAAAGCTCTTCCAAGTCATGTTTGGAAGAGCTTTTAGTGTGAAATTCAAATTTTGTCCACAAAAGTGATAAGGGTTGAGGTGTATTCATATGAAGACGTCAGTAGTACAGATTCTTGCAGTAGTGGTGGCTTGTTGAATGCTGACGGTTAATGTGGTCTGTCAGCTAAATTGTAAGGACAGATATATATTAAGTTGGTAGCAAGCCAGATAGTGCATATTACTGCAAGAAGTAGAGTGGATTATCTTTTTTTCAAAATTCTATTTGGAATGTGTACGCGACTTTAATTCCCTGTGAGCTACCTTAACTTTGCAATACGTCTGCTCAGCAAGATTTGTCTCTTCTACAGTATCTCACTCACATAGGTTTGGGCTAAAGGAGTCTCATGTCAGATACAAATACCATACCCTATGCAAAGTAATACCAATATTATTATTTATTTATTTAATAAAGGGATATATTTTAGTTGTTGTACAGATCTTACTAGAATAAAATAACAGTTTTATACATTTCATACAAATGAATTTGTCAAGCTCACATAGAAAATTATAATATTTGAAAAGCATTTCTGAACTTTGGTCAACATTTAATTTGCATAGATTATGTAAAAAGAAGAAAAATTGAGGGCAGAACTAATTAAATCTTCAAAACTTTTCTTGACAACATTAAGAATGATGTCAAGCTTGAGATGTTTGCATAAAATTAGAGCAGTAATATAATGACATAAATATCTTTCTTAAATTGAAAATTGATTTAAGCTTTTTCTTCATGGTTAAGTAATTATACCTTTCATCTGGTCCATAGAAAGGCAGGAATACACCCTGGACAGGTCGCCAGTCCATCACAGGGCACACACACCATTCACTCACACACTCATACCCATGGGCAATTTAGACTCTCCAATCAGCCTAACCTGCATGTCTTTGGACTGTGGGAGGAAACCGGAGTACCCGGAAGAAACCCACGCAAACATGGGGAGAACATGCAAACTCCACACAGAGAGGCACCGGCCGACTGGGATTCAAACCCAGGACCTCCTTGCTGTGAGGCAGCAGTGCTACCCACTGCACCATCTGTGCCGCCCAGTGTGAATATATGCAATAATAGAGGAAATCAGGAAATATTTGTACTGCACCATCCGTGCTGCCTTCAGGAAACCAAATGCCCATATTTTAATAAATACCAACCCCTCGTGTTGTAGGCTTTTGAAACCACAGAAAGTCCATAGGAATAGTTTCATTATATGTTGTATGGTACTACGGAGACCACGGAAGCCTGCAACCCTCCCGGACCATGATGTTTGTGGTACCCTACACCTACAGCATGTGCGTTGGTTAAACGAAATGAACGAAAGTAACACCACTTACAGGCTCGCACACCTGGAATCATCATCCTCGCTTACAGTAGTTTACCTGAAAAGAGTCTAAAAGGGTTTAGAAAAATGCGGGCACCAGTAGCACTGACATTGAAGGGAAGTCTCCAGCTCATGAACTTTCATACCGTAGTCCATATAACCACGGGTTGCAAAGTAAATTGTAATTTACAGTACATATTTAGTGAGAGAGAAAGCTCATATCTTCATTTATGTAGTAAACCCTTGTATCCACTTACACAGCCGTCAAAACACGACACCGATATGAAGTGCATAGGCCTACTGTAAAATCTGAGAAACAAGGGCACGTGTAGAAACGGCAGAAACACATAAAGTATCGGACTATACCACTGATATTGACATCCATTTGTAAGGTATTGGTAAATAAGTGGTCTAAGATCCTTATCACGCCTAGTTCCTACTTTTTTTAAATCGAATTATAACCTTGAGTGTGTATGAAACATAAAAAAACAATACAAAAAGATTACAATTTAGATCTGTTTTTCAAAAAGACAAACAAACACACGAAAAAAGAAAAACTACAACAAAAGATTAAATTGCCTACAATGGAAATGTATTATAGCCTATGCACGGGCTGAATTTGGCTACAAGTCCGCAGTAAGAGGATGCGCTGTTTTTGTGTGTTTTGGCAGAAACACGCAATCAAGGAAATGGGTAAAAGCAGGGCTACGTAGTATCTGAAACCTCACTTTCACTACTCTCCTCAAGTGCCAAGAAGGCTAGCAGTCATTGTTGCATATTTTTTGCGCTAGCACATTTTATTTCGCTGTCTATGTAGAGTATGTAATACCTGCATGATCAGTAGGCTAGATATGATGAAACTATGATTCTTTACACATTTCAACTGACGTGTATTTTGGGTAAGCACAATATCCGTTATACTTGCAGTTGGCCTATACAGGATTGTGCTGCTAGAATAAACACTTGGTTTGCCCTCGTCTGTAGGAAATAAAATGTTAAATTAACAGAAATAACTAGATATTACTGGCATTTATATAAAGTCGAAGGTTACTGATGTTAAACGTCATTGCATTAGCTATTGATTGTAGCTGGTTATGCGCTTGAATCGCTTGTTTTTTCATTCAGCATATGGTTAAACGACATCTTTATATTTTGCGGTATCATCATTATTACTGAACCTGCATGGCATTCTCTTCTAGCTCTAGGCCACTGCTGTACCAATCTGACGGTTCGACAAATACCAGAATCTGCATACTGGAAGGAGGGCGCGAGCGTCAACTTCAGCTGTACGTTTACTTTTAACGTCAACTCTTTCCTGGAGTTTTCTGTGGAATGGTACAAAAATGCTTCAATAATTTCATATAAACGCTACAATCTGTCCGAAAGGCAGGATTTTACCGATATCCTACCTTTACATTCGATCCAACGGAATCAGAGTGGAAAGTATTTTTGTAACGTGTCCATCATTTTACCCTGCATGGAACGGGGCAGTGGAAGTGGAACTAATCTCATTGTAGAAGGTAAGAAACATTGGATGTGGCAACATTTAAAGTAGCATCAACTCTGCATTAGCATAGCCTCCTTTTCAAGTAAGTGTTTTCTTTGAGGCAGAACAATTTTTTAACTTGCGTGGTTTGAGAGAGAAAATTCTCGGACAATTAAAGTGAAACCTCTCAGTGTTAGTGAAGTTTCAAAGTAGTTTATAGGCCTAGTGTCTGTACACATTTAACTATTAAAAATGGGGGCGGCATTGGTTCAGGCGGTAAGAGCAGTGGTCTGGCAGTAGGTTCTATCCCGCTCGGTGTGTTTTATTGAACCAGACCCCTAACGCCCAAATGCGCGTTGGTCTGTGAGTGTGTGTATGAATGGGTGAATGACAAGCGTCAATTGTACAGCGCTTTGGATAAAGGCGCTATATATAAATGCCAACCATTCAAATGTGAAAATGCTATTTTGATTAACGGTTTCGGATGGTTGCCTCCAGTTCTTGAACCCCCTGGTACTGTAAGGGAATCCTCCTCTTCAACTGTCGTTTGGACGTCACTGTTGCCTGCAGTTTTGGCAGTGGGACTATGCTGTGTGATCTACAGCAAACGTAAAGGTAAATATATATTACATTAATTTAGCAGATGCTCGCGATGTACAAATAAGTAGGCATATACTACATACATAGCCTACGGTTATTTGAGCAACATTCTACCTAACGTAGGCCAATAAGCGACATCATTGAACTATTAATTGTAAAGTTACTTATGCGAACCGAGAGCGACAATACAAATAATATGCCAGAAAAGAATATTCAAAATATGAAATCAGCCATAGGGTGATTATCGCCATGTCAGCTATTTAGCCATATCTGATTAAAAGTAGCCTACTTTAATTGTTCTACTATAATAATATTGGGGTCATTCCTTGATGTGTTGCAAACTATGTCCGAGCAATTTCACATTCCATAAAAAAATGAAAAAACATACTTAATGTCAGAATATTGGTGGATTCGTTTCTATTAACCTCTTTTAAGATTAGGAAATAGAAAAAAAAATGAAATCGTGAAATTCTGATATATATAATAGAGCTTTTTGTGTCACCACGTCATGAAAAACAGTGTGTCTGAAGCCTTTTGCAATATGATGCGAATTTAACCATCCATCCATCCATCCATTATCTGAACCCGCTTATCCTGAACAGGGTCACAGGGGGGCTGGAGCCTATCCCAGCATACATTGGGCGAAAGGCAGGAATACACCCGGGACGGGACGCAAGTCCATCACAGGGCACACACACCATTCACTCACACACTCACACACTCACACACTCATACCTACGGGCAATTTAGACTCTCCAATCAGCCTAACATGCATGTCTTTGGACTGTGGGAGGAAGAACATGCAAACTCCGCACAGAGAGGTCCCGGCCGATGGGGATTTGAACCCAGGACCTCCTTGCTGTTAAGCTTAACTTTCCTTAACTTTTCCCATTCATTCTCAACGGAAGTTCTTATCACTTCGGATGCGATATATTCTTGGCCGCACGTTGATATCGCGGCGCTGTTCCGAGAAAAACCAATGACGTCCTTACAGCGCCGATTCCTTAACTTTTCCCATTCATTTTCAACGGAAGTTCTTATCCACGGGCTCCTTTTGGTAAGTCTTATTTAGATAATTATTTTGGCATTAACGGGTCCTCGAATGATATTCATGTTGTTGAGGTATTCCCGATGTATTATTGTTATTTTGAATGTTCCAATTGTTCGTTTTTTTATGTGGGAAAATTACAGGTAAACGGGATAATGTCTCTGCATGTCTGCTTCTCAACGTCGTAGCCAGCTACATTAACATGCTATCACATTACGGTTTTAAAATATCACCGTCATTAATAGTATTGACAATTTGTATACACGTTTGATTCGTGAAGGTTTAGACATAAAATGTATTATTGTTGCTCGTATTTCACTGGCAATTGTTTCTTGACATTGGCCTAACTTACTGTCATTCAGACATCTTGGTATATGTTCCTTTATTTTCCATTAATATATTATTATTATTATTGTTGTTGTTGTTAACTTGCCCATATTATGTAGTTGCCCAGCTAAGTACTTAAATAATAGAGCAGTTTCCACAATTATTATATTATACAATATTTACACCCATGTTACCTTAAATTATATGAATGTACAGTAAATACATATACTTTTTGTTCTGTTTTTTCTTTGTTTAGTACAACAATGACTGTAATGCCAGGCAGTATAATTAGGCACACAGTATAATTAGTATAGGTCTCTTGGTTACTTTCATACATTTGATAACTAACGTTACTTTGATATCTCCAGGTGATCAGGATGTGGAGGCGTCTATATTTTCTCCCAGGTAGGCGCAGATGTACATCCGAAGAGGTCTGTGAAGTCCTTGGCAAAATCGGAACCATACCAGTACCTCAGGAGACCCAGCCTTCACCTTCCCTCCTGCCCTGGCTATTCCAACTGCCCCAGTCCCAAGCCCAGTCTCCTTTAATACCTATGCATATCCACCATGCTAATATTGTTACAAACAACAATATATAGTTATTCATTGATATTTTTGTTGCTGTTGTTGTGTTTATATGTTCATAAGAATTGTAATATGCAATGCCCTCCGTAATGCTTGGGATAAAAACATTAATTTAGCTCAGTACACCACAATTTTATATTCATAAACAAACGATTCAAAGTGCAAGTTCTCATATATGTTTGGGACATATTTATGTGATGTAAATTACAGTCATGTTTACTGCATATTTTCTGTCTGCATGACTGGTTGAAGTCTGTGACCCACTGAGACATGACTGTGGTCTTTTGTGGACAGTAGTCTCTGACACATCCACGCCTGCCTCCTGAACGGTGTTTCTGATCGGTTGGACACATGTTTGGGATTTTTCTTCATTATGATGAGAATTCTTCAGCTATCAGCTGTAGAGGTCTTACTTGGCTTGCCATGCCCTATGCCCCATTACATGTTCTCTCTCCTTAATGCTGTTCCAAACAGTTGATTTTGTTACACCTAAGGTTTGGCATAACAAAGCAGACATTACAGACTTTTTATTTTAATTTTTCAGTCTCATAATGGCTTCCTTGACATTCATTGGAATTTGGACATTCTGGCCCTCATGTTTAATGCCAACAATAATACAAACCAAAGGCAAGAAAAAGCTGAGAAAAATATGATGTTTATTGTTACTATATATAAAACACACTGTAATTTCAATATGGTGAAACCAAAGTCTGTAAACATGCCCTTCAATATTTCCTGAGAATATGCATTTTTGATTACAAATCTAAAATTGTGGAGAACAGAGCCAAATAAAAAAATGTCTTTGTCCTAAACATTACAGATGGCACTCTATATAACATTGTAATCTTTTTTTGTGTATGTAATAAATTGCAATCATTGATCTAATGTCAGTAGTGATGTAATGTCAGTTCTACATCTAATGTAGAACTTTCCACATATTGTTATACACTGCTATTTTCACATACATACTACTGTACTACTTTTATGTTGCCTCATTGTGTAAGTGTAAATATGTTTATACGGTTCTGTACTTTAATGAGCTATACCCTTCACCTCAGTTACATATTTTGCATGTTCTATTTGAAAATATACACTCACTTTATTGGGTATTTATTAGATGTATTAGGTCTTCTGCTGCTGTAGTCTATCCACTTAGAGGTTTGACGCATTGTGTGTTCAGAGATCTGTTCACTGATGTTATGTGCAGTTATTTGCATTACTGTCACCTCCCTGTCAGCTTAGACCAGTCTGTACCTTCTCCATTACCTCACTCATCCTCAAGCCATTTCCGTCTGCAGAACTGCCGATCACTGAATGTTTGTTTGTTTTTCGCACCATTCTGAGTAAACTCAAGAGACTGTTGTGGATGAAAATCCCAGGAGATCAGCAGTTACAGGAATACTCGTACCTTGCACCAACAATCATGCCACAGTCAAAATCACTATTGGTGGATATGAACATGAACTGGAGCTCCTGACCCATATCTGCATGATTTTATGCATTGCACTGCTGCCACGATTAGGTAATCGCATGACTAAGTAGGTGTACAGGTGTTCCTAATAAAGTTCTCAGTGAGTGGATATTTTGGCAATTGTCTGTATCTGTGTGCATGGATAGTAGACAAGTTGTAAATATTGTTCTCCTTCAGTTGCCATAAAAACTTTTACCCAATCCAACCAGCTGCCTGCCTTTCATTTTATTTCCTGCTTGATATTATTAATTTGAATGTAAAGTTTGTCAGGATTAGAAGATATTAAATGATGTACTTCATTATCTGTCACGACCTGGCTCATTGGCCGTGACAAAGAGGGAGACGCACACTGACGCATTTAAAAAACAAGGTCAAATTTATTTGAAATAACCAGTTAACAAAAATGTGTAGTGTGAAAGTCAGTTGCATCAGTAGTGTGAGTGAGTGGATGTGTGAAAAGTATGCTGAAGCAATGTTGTCTAATGCAAACCCAAAAAGAACCAACAGGTACGTGGGAAGAGAGTTCCCTCCTTCAGACAAGAGTCAGGTACATTTTAACATCTGGTCACAGGTGCTTCCAATTGCGCAAATGACCTGGTGCTCCGCCAACAAGGCACCTGTGAAGTAACGCCAGAATAAGTAGCACAGAGCAGGGGGCCGTAACGTATCCCTAATTTTAACAATTTGAAACAATAAAATTAAAAAATTAAAACATTTACAGAGTTACAATAACAGCCATTAAAAACAATGTACTTAAAACAAATTGCATATCCCATATTGTTCAGAGTGAACAGTGGGGGACAGAGCCAAATACCTTAATTGTATTTGAGATAACTATTAAGTAGAATGATGGCAGAAAGGATTTCCTATCCATAGTGAAATGGAGCTGGAGATCTAATGACACAACAAACATGATTATGGGACAATTCTACAAGGAAATAGTTTCCATTATTTATGTCATGGTTTGGCAAAGGGCGGATTCGAGCCGTAGTGACCATCGTAGAGCTCTACACCTACACACGGCTGGCCCCTTGCTGTGAGGCGGCAGTGCTACCCACTACACCATCCGTGCCGCCCGCAAATTTAACCACATAAATTAAAATTATAAATGACAATTGTCTGGTCAAAATAAAACCAAACACTGAAATTACTGTTTACTGATTATCTAGATTAGTTTGAATAATGATAAAAATAAAATAATCTTTTATTAGAAACTATTAGAAATAGTTAATATCTCTTTAAAAATAAGCAGGAAGAACTTCTAAACTACTTTCTGTTGGAAGTGATTGTACAAAGAAGCGGGAATTCTGACAGGTTTGACCTACAGTCCCCTCAGAAAGTATTGGAACAGCAAGGCCAATTCCTTTGTTCTTGTAAACTGAATACATTTGGGGTTGAGATAAAAATATGAACACGAGACAAGCGTTCAGAATTTTAGCTTTTGGTATTTACACATATATGTCTTAAATTATTTAGAACATAGCACCTTTGGTATCAGACCACCCAATTTTTAGGTTAGCAAAAGTATTGGAACAGATTATTTAAGTGAATGAAATAAATAACACTTAATATTTGGTAGCATATCCCTTGCTTGCAATAACTGCATCAAGCCTGCGAAACTTGTTCTTCTATGTGATGCTTTTCCAGACTTTTACTGCAGCCACTTTCAGTTATTGATTCCCTTCAATCTCCTCTTCAGGAGGTGAAATGCATGCTCAATTGTCTGGCAATTGACTTGGTCAGTCTCAAACCTTCAACCTTTTCTTCATAACAAAGTCCTTTGTTGTGTTGCTAGTGTTTTTTGGGTCATTGTCTTGCTGCGTGATGAAGTTCCTCCCAATTAGTTGGATGCATTTCTCTGTAAGTTAGCAGCAATGTTTTTTTAGACTTCTGAATTAATCCTGCTGCTACCATCATGAGTTATATCATCAATAAAGTTTAGTGAGCCCATCCAGAAGCAGCCATGCAAGCCCAAGCATGAGCTTGTATGTTTTGGATCATGAGCAGATCCCTTCTTTCTCCACACTTTGGCCTTTCCATCACTTTGGTAGAGGTTAATCGTGGTCTTATCAGACCATAAAACTTTGTTTCAGAACTTTTGTGGCTCATCTGCATACTTCTTTGCAAATTCTAATCTCGTCTTCCAATTCGTACTACTGATGAGGGTTTGCCTCTTGTGTTATAGGCTCTATATTGCTTCTCTCTAAGTTTTCTTCGAACAGTTGATTGAAATACCTTCACCCCTGCCCGGTGGAGATTGTTTGTGATGCCACTGACTGATGTTTCTATCATCAACGGCTATTGTTGACCTGTTCGATGTCTGTTGCTCAGTACGCCAGCAGTTTCTAGACATTCTAGGTTGTTGTACAAGCTGTTCCAAATGCTTCTGCAATGGACTTCCCCTCTTTTCTAAGCTTCAAAATGGCTTGCTTTTCTCCCAAAGACAGCTCTGATCTTCATATTGGTTTATCTTTTCTAACACAAATGCAGTCTTTACAGGCAAAACACAAGGCTAAAACCAAGAGTAGACATTCAGAACTATGTGTGGTTTAACCAATCAATCTATCAGGACACATCTGGGCAACAGTGAACACCTGTCAGTCACATGTTAACTTTTGCTCACCTAAAAATTGGGTGTTCTGATACAAAAGGTGTTTAACATATCTAGATACAAATACCAGGAAATAAAAGATGAAATTCAGATCTGTCATATAGCAGTCAATATGCGGATGCAGTCAATATGCGCCTTGTTTTCTTAATAAAAATGAAAAATAACGATATTCAGTTTAACTTTTAAAGTATATTTTGATGAGCCCCTCTAAATATTTAACTTGCTACAGTGCACAAATGCTATTGATACAGTATCTGACAATTTGATTCAATTATGATTAGAAAACACTCAAGATTACCCAATATTACTAATATTTCCTGATTTCCTCTATTATTGCATATATTCACACTGGGTGGCACGGATGGTGCAGTGGGTAGCACTGCCGCCTCACAGCAAGGAGGTCCTGGGTTCGAATCCCAGTCGGCCGGGGCCTCTCTGTGTGGAGTCTGCATGTTCTCCCCGTGTTTGCGTGGGTTTCTTCCGGGTCCTCCGGTTTCCTCCCACAGTCCAAAGACATGCAGGTTAGGCTGATTGGAGAGTCTAAATTGCCCGTAGGTGTGTGTGAGTGAATGGTGTGTGTGCCCTGCGATGGACTGGCGACGTGTCCAGGGTGTATTCCTGCCTTTCGCCCAATGTATGCTGGGATAGGCTCCAGCCCCCCTGCGACCCTGTTCAGGATAAGCGGGTTAATATAATGGATGGATGGATGGATGGATATTCACACTGAATAGTTTTAGATCTTTTGACAAAATGTAATATTAAGCATTTTCAGGGAAGTTGAGTAAACACCAAACACATTTTTATTAAATTGTGTAATTGATTTAATTACAAAAGTTATCAAACATCCATGTCACCCCTGTGGAAAAGTAATTGCCTCCTTAAATGTAGTAACTGGTTTCACCACCTTTAGCAGCAATAACTGCAACCAAACGCTTTCTATAATTTGATATCAGTCTTTCACATCACTGTGGAGGAATTTTAACCCACTCTTCTGCTTCAATAAAGACAAGTCGGTAGGTTTTTAGCATTCTCTTTTCATATTCTGCCACAGCATCTCTATTCGAGGCAAGTTAAGTTGACCACTCCAAAGCTTTAATTGTGATTCTTTTCAGTCAACTAGATGTGGACCTGCTCTTGTGTTTTGGATTATTGACAGGGTGGACAGCGACTTTCTGACAGGATGGATAGGGACTTTAAGGACAGATGCAAAATCCTTGATTTTATTATAAAAAATCTAACATATTATAAACACTTCAATTGAGAAATAACTTTAAATTTTAATTTTGCTTTTGCTTTTGTTGACTGACTGGCACAGGGTATATGGAATAATTGCTTTCATCCAAAGAATGGAAACTGTAAAATGTATTCAATTTGTCATGTTCTTGGATTTTTATGACCATAAAAGCCATATGGTTCTGCTTTACATCAAATCCGAATGGTTGAAATTCATCTTCTTCAAATATTTATTCCAGGCAATAAAAGAAACACTTCCACAGGACAGGAAACTGGTTGCCCGGTAAAGTTTTTCTGTGTTCTTTCATTAGCCTACCGAATACCATACATTTTTTAAAATGAAATGTAGGCTATTGTTTCTGTTACAAATTTCATGATGTACCAGTGAGTTAAGTCTTGGTGTAAAACTCACAGCATTAACTTGTAGAAATATGAATAAATTATTGAAACAGTAAATATTAAGCAATTCATACCTTTCAGACACCAGACCTTTCTGAGGTTGTTTATGCAAAGCCCAACTTTAGGAATTTTAAGGCTAGTGATGGAAGCAACAGCACTGAAGCACAGGTGAGTTCTAATTAAAAAATTATCCTGTTTTGTTATTATTCATAAAGGTTAGAGGGTGTGGTGATATAATACTTTGGTATAGAATAATTGCAATCAATAAATAATAACAAATACCATTTTGTGAGATAGGGCAGCTTAACCCAAACCTTTCTTTAGACAATGAAAATAGAGGCTAAATAATATATAGTGTCATTAAGTAAGGAGGTTTGTTTAAACCACAATTATTGAATTAATAGTCTTGACAGGCTTGGTTTTAGTTTTGACTTTACATTTCTACATTTGTGTCTGAGATTATAATCTGAAGTCAATATTGATTTTCATCTGGTATTTTAAACTCATTTTCAGTGCTCTAACAAGCCACAAGTTGGAAAGAGAACACTGGATTCAGGATGCATGAGACCTGCTGTTGTGGAAAATGTTTCATACAGTACACTGAAGCTTACTCCTCCAGACCTGTAAATCAGAGTTAATAATTTGTATTGAGTCATACATTTGCTCGTAAAAATTGTTTGGGTCTTTTATTATTGTATCATTACTTCAGCTGTAAGCCAAATATTATTTATTTCTCACATTTCCAAATAATGCTTTGCCAAGAGATCAAAGTTCTTTTGTTGCCATCAGAAATGATGTGATGTGATTTCCTTCAGTTGCTAAATGAAAAATAAAATTTAACAGTGAAAAATAGTATATTGTTTATATACTCAGTTTAAATATAGATGTTAGTACAATGCTAAATGTCTTGATGTAATAGTCGAAATATCTTTCCCGAAACAGCATTGGTAGCATTAGATTTAATTAAATAATCATTCTTACGAGGTCATTGAAGAATTAAAAGTTTATTTTGTATGCTGTCTGCTATATTAATTCGAAACAAATTTGAATATGGTTTGTTTTCACACGCATATGCACACACTCGTTCTAAATGGAGACATATGGCTTTTATTTCATGTGAACAGGGAAAGTGGTCTTCTGCGAAAGGCACAGTGCAGAACGTTCTCACAGCGGTGCGCGGCTCAGCTACGAGCCCCGGCTGCAGCGGTGAGAAACGCAGTTGAGGGTTTGTGTGGACCGAAGGTGCAGTAGACCCGTGGGAGGGTGTGAGACAGAGGGGCCGCTTTGGTTTACTGATACCCCCGCTTCAGAGACCAGAAGCTAGGTAAAAACCCACATTCGGTTTTTCCGCACTGTGCTAAGGCGCTGCATGCAGCTCATGGATGGTTTGTGTGTCCTTCCACGTTGCACTACAAAGAAGATGCACATCTCTGTATTTACCAAGAACAGGAACCCCCTACTGCAAACAGAATGGGCTTTATTGTCCGTTTAGAAAGGGTTGTCCTTCATGATGAGCATGTGTAAAATAGGATTGTGAAAAAACAGTTAAGGACGGTTTACTTTCAGTGATTTTCCATATTATTTTAAGTTTGGCATAGTTTGATTGGCCCAGACACCTTTTGTGTTTGATGAGGGATATTTTAAGGTATTTAGAGAGTTTTCTGATTAACCATCAGCTTTGAATGGCAGGCAGGAGTTCAACATAAATAACAGTTTGGTTTATTCATAATTATTAACATAAATATGTATGCACTTCCTTGAGGACTGTGGCCTCAGATTGCATGCACCATAAGAAATCTTTCCAAACAAAGACAACTCGATGTAGTTTTTGAACAACAATGAAGTGATATACATATGTTGAGCCTTTGGAGGCATAATGACACTGTACAACCGGCATTGGAGTTCTGTGAAGTGCATTTTCTTTCTTTAGACCACACATCCCCAAATGCCCTATAACTGCCATTACAGGCCTGCAGGTAAATAAATGTCCTTAATAGCTCACAAATAAAAAACACACTAAAGTGAAATAACAGTTAAAAAGCCCAGACACTGAACTTTGCCTCTTGGGTGGATGTTGGCATATCCACATATTGGTGGTAGACAGGAAGGAAGTAGTCATGTCAAGTAAACTTTCTTTTTTCACAGATCACAGTCTATCTCAGTACTATATTAACCATGTACTACAGTGGGAGTATATGTGGGGGTAAATGATGGATTGTCATGAGTATGAGGGGGTTTCTCTTAAGTGTGGGCAGGTGTGGCATTCTCCCTGTCATCATAACAGTTTTGCTATTAAAACAAAGCCACAACCACAGCCATTGGTGGAATGTTTTAAAATAATTTATTAGGAATTTTAAAATGAAGTTTCCAGAGGAGAAAAAACAAAAAGAGGAAGACAAAAAAAAACTTACAGTGTTGACTAAGACATCACCTCTCCTCATCAACATAGAGCCAGGTCCCTCCTCTCCACTCTCCATGGCTACTGTCACACACTCCTTACCACCCCCACCCCCATCACCCACCCCACCCAAAAACAATAAAACAAAACAAAACAAAAAAATCCCCCAAAAAAGTATGTTTTGAAAATGATTCAAAAACTACTCATCAGTCACAGGAATAATTTCAGCTTCATGTTAATATAATAAGTCTTAGAAATGAAAGAGTATTTTGAATGCCACAAAATTATCTTCGAATCTTATCACCATTACCATCATAATTATAAGAAGAAAATATAAAATATTGCTTTTTGTCTGTTAAATAGCTACAGTGTTTGTGTCACGCAGTAGTTTGGTTGAGTCTTAGACAGTGCAGGTGGGCATTGAAGCTTTGTGATTCTGGGAGCATGAGACAGAAGAGGCTGGCGGGTAGGAGATGTTCTAAAATGGAAGACCAGTTTGCAGCAGTGTGCTCTGAGGCAGTTTATCCCCAGTATATTTTAAGGCATTAATAAATGCAGATGTTGGTTAAGATGAGGGAAGATGCCCACAGAGGACCAAATGTTGTTTCTGCACCATTGCAATCCATGTAAAACATGCAGAACAGTTTTGAGCCAAACACAGGCTACGGATGCATTTTCCCCAAATTTCCCATGTAGCTTCTTAGCTTCTATCGAACCACATTGTACAAAAAGAGAGCTTCAATGACAGATCGAGATGGAATCAGAAACTCGTATGAATGATCTACAACTCATTCGCCAAATATAACCAAAATTCCAGCCTACAGAAGCAGTCATATATGCACACACACCAAGACACACACACACATGCACGCATGCACGCACACACGCACACACGTACACACACACACACACACACACACCGCCAAATAAGATCTGAAGAAGAAGAATTCAGCCAGAATAGAACCTTGATCAAACATTCTCCATAATCCCTTGCTTTTGGAAAATGTGTCCTTCATTTTTAAAGTCAGAGACAGTTCATTGGAACTGCATTTAAAAAGCAACTATTTTAAAAAAGAAGACTTTGCATAATGATGCCACAAAGTTTTTTTTTTCTTCTTTTTGCAAGACTCAAATAGAATATTTAGACCCCTCCCATCAAATACACCCACATTCCTCACCTAATCCTTCAGGCCCAATTGCATGAAGCACCTTAAGTTCATGTTCTCCATTGTTTTTCCCCCAGAAATGGGGGAGGGGGGGTATTGTGGTCAGAAATATCCCCACTGTACTCTGGTGATATAGGTTTACACGCTGAAGCACAACCTTATAGCCTCTTGACATTTACAGTAGTGTATTTCCAGTTTATTCCACCCTATAAGAACCATTAACTGCAGAATGCCAGTTCCAGATTTCACTAACCCCATTCCCTCAATACAGTAGTGGCGACCTTCCCGTGCCATCGAGAGAAATGTGTTTAAGGGTGTTTAAAATCACTGGTTTAATTTCTAATGTGCAAACTAGTATAAAAAGCAGCCAGAGACTGCTGGGGGAAATCACTTGTCCCCTACAAGAATGCTGTATAAAGCAGCTTAACACCACATAAGTCCTCATTAAGGAGAAAAATATTCAACAGCAGGGAATAAATCACATCTCCCACTGTAGAGAGAGTCACATCAGATTTTACCGGCAGAAGATCCTTGGTTCATACAATTTGTATCGATTACACAAAACAAGTAAGGGCTCTTTAAAGAGCTCTGTCATTCCAAGAGAATGAGTACACCCTTTGTTTCTGGACTGATGGTTGTGAAGAAGAACCTACGGGCGATAAAATCTGGAGTGATGCCATCTTTTTTCCTTCACCCGGTGACACTGATATTTAACACTTCAGGTATTCAACACTCAAGGTGATTTATCCAACTTTACAATAATTTTCCAAGAAATATAAATGTCCCTGCCCCCAAAATTGCCCCTTCCCTATTACAGCAAAAAAAAACCCCCAAAAGACTGAACTATATTTACAATATATTACAGGAAGAAACAAAACATTGTTTAAAACCAATTATGGAAAATAGGTTCTTGATTATGATTATTACTATTATTATTAATATTACAAATGTTCTTTTTTGTTTCAAAACTACCAAAATATACATCTTTCCTTTTGCATGTCTTTTTTGTAAAAAAATGTTCAATTAGAATTATTCTGTTTTCTTAAAATTACTTAAGAACCGAACACTGAGACACAAACATCCATGCACACAAACCAATCATTGCTTCCGTCCATGTACCATCATTTATGACTAGAGAAACATGTTATTCTTTTCTCAAACTATTTTCTTGCTCGCTCTCTCCCTCCCTCTGTAACACCATGACAATGGTTTTAATTTCTGACAAAAAGTATAATCCAAAGCAACAAAGACGACAAACAAAAAAATTAAATTAAATTAAAATTCCTCAAGAACAGTCAAGTAAATAAAACAAAACATAAGGAGCTAATGCACGGATGGTGCAGTGGGTAGCACTGCTGCCTCACAGCAAGGAGGTCCTGGGTTTGAATCCCAGTCGGCCGGTGCCTCTCTGTGTGGAGTTTGCATGTTCTCCCCATGTTTGCGTGGGTTTCTTCCGGGTACTCCGGTTTCCTCCCACAGTCCAAAGACATGCAGGTTAGGCTGATTGGAGAGTCTAAATTGCCCATAGGTATGAGTGTGTGAGTGAATGGTGCGTGTGCCCTGCGATGGACTGGCGACCTGTCCAGGGAGTATTCCTGCCTTTCGCCCAATGTATGCTGGGATAGGCTCCAGCCCCCCTGCGACCCTGTTCAGGATAAGCGGGTTAAGATAATGGATGGATGGATGGATCTGGTCCATAGAGATCCATATAGTACCTAGAGATGTGCGATTGCAGCAAATCAGTGCACCGGAAAACCTGAAATATCTCAGAAATTATGAGGAATATTGAAGAGCTGTGAACAAGCACACCATTCAGGACCGCGCTGGACATTTTTCAGTTGGTTTGGTGTCGGGTATTTGGATAACAATAGTGTGTTGCTTCGCAATCACACTAATAATTAGAAAGCAAAACCACATCAAAACATTGCGGATTTGAAATCCGAGGCATACTTTGAAGTCCATTTCCGTTTCGTGTTGTATCAGGAGTTAATATTAGACATAAAAAAGGTAATAATGTTTTAATAGAAAATCATTGATTTCTTTGAATGCACCCTGGGCAATACTAACACCAATTATGCTTCATTCTGGGTCTGGTGGACACAGTCATGTTTCACTCAGCTACTTAATAGAACAGTTGATAGAATTCCAGTAGGGAAAAAATTACTCTATTGTCATATGATTGCTTACAGATTATTTAGCTTTCCTTTTAATACTTAACCTTAAATACTCCCAAATGTGGTAATCTGCTAAGAAACAAAATGGAAAGTATCACAGCCTTCTGTGGGTTGAAATGTCTTTTTCACATTTCATACTTACAGTCTCGTTTCACTTTGCAGTGTGTGGTTGGTTCTGGAAAGGAACAGAGCACGAACAAGTGCACCTTTCTTTTGCATCGCTCTTCTTTCTCAATGCACGCTCAGACACTACCTTCCCAGCGGAGAGATTGAACAGTTACTCCGGACTCCAAGGATAGCAATGAATTGTTTGAAATTGCATACGAAGCTAGTTACATAGATGCAACATGATATGTATCAGCACTGTTTTCCTGTGTTAATTATCGAAATAGAATTACATACACTCAGTCATGCAAGACAGGAAAAGTAATTTCTTGCATTTTGAGCAGAAAGAAAGCTAGGTTGAAACGTTGATGGGGTGGGGTAATCTAAACCCAACACTAACCGTAACATTTTCCCTACTGCAGGGTGTGAATGTGTGCAATGCCTCCATTGGCCTCATTGTTTATTAATATCATAATTGCAAACACAATAATCTTACTGTGCAGAACCATGAATCTTGTTTCAGTCTTGTGTTTCAAGGGAAATTAGATGTATATTTAAAAGTATTCTAGAGCTTTTATACTTCCATAGAATTCAACACACTGCCAGGTCAGGGCAAATGGTGGTACTCTGACTCATAATCATCTGTTAAAAGCGGCTAAGGTGATGCCAGGGCTTAACCCACTGGCTAGTAGGTGTGCGCTGATTCCCCCAAATCTGTTCCTGAGAGATATTGGAGTCTGCCTGCCCCTGTCCTCCAGGAAGGGAAGCCACAAAAGCCCACAGTCATGAGTGATGTGAAACCACCCAGCCTGGGGAACAGCAGTGGGCCCCATCCTTTAGGCAGTCAGCCTGTCAGATGGGTGTGCTCCACTTCACGCTCTGAGACTCAGCACATCTCCTGTCATTATCTCCTGGCACCTGATCTCCGGGCTGCCTGCGGGACCCAATGCCATACTCGTGCTGCTACTGAAAAAAACTCACCCCGCTGTTCATGAGAAATGATTGCAATTATCAACCACAATCAGCAAGTATGTCAAGAGGGAAAGGAAAACAGAAAATAGCTGTTTTATTTAACCAGAGACTGCCCACTTCAAAAGAGGTGTGAGAGGACAGCAAGATAGCCAGCGTACAGGAATTTCCTTGTGAAAATAATGGTGCTAAAAGACACTAATTATTGTAATTATTTACTAATTGAGTAAAAGGTATTCAATAATCTTCAGAGGTGTTGCAGAATTCCTCCAACTGCATGGTAAGTGTGAAAGCCATGCTAAAATTTAAACAGCAAGGATAATTAACTAGTCATTTTGATTCTACATTTAAAATACAATAAATTAAAACAGCATGGGGTAGATGGAAAAGCATTAAACATTAATGTATTCCTCCTTGGTGGATGAAAATAATGTAACTGAACAAGCTTGACTGAGACTTTCATACAATATATTCCAAAAGTCTACTCGCGCACACACATGTACTTACACATGCACATGCACACACGTCAGTTGTTTTTCTCATTTCAGCATGTAATAATATTTCCTTTTGGCTAGATGCCCTATTTAGAAAGCCTATAATTATCTAGCATGATTAACAGCATGATTCTGTCTGCCACAAAGGTGCAAAGGACAGGAACAAAGGTGACACTTCACTGAAATTAAAAAGAGCGAACACAGTATAATGCAATATTTTCTCTTCCTTTTTTTGTATTAAATAAGATCTAGAAGAAATCACAATATTATGGTGCCATATGCTTGATATACACTCACTGAGCACTTTATTAGGTATTTATTAGACTTGTTTTTTTTTTTGCTTATTGGTCTTCAGCTGCTGTAGCCTATCCACTTAAGAGGCTTGATGTGTTGTGTGTTCATAGATGCTCTTCTGCACACCAATGTTGTAATGTGTGGTTATTTGCATTACTATCGCCTTCCTTTGACTAGTCTGGCCCTTCTCCTCTGACCTCTCTCATTAACAACGGGTTTTTGCCCGCAGAACAGCTGCTTGCTGGATGTTTTGTGTAAAAGTCCTTGGAGATCTGCAGTTTCTGAGATACTCAAACCACCCTGTCAGGCACCAACATCATTCCACGGTCAAAGTCACTTCGATCATTCTGACATTTGGTCTAAAAAACAGCTGAATCTCTTGACCATATCTGGATGGATTGGCTGATTAATTATTTGCATTAACAAGCTGGTGTACAGGTCTACATAATAAAGTGGTCACTGAGTGTATATCGCATAGAAATTGAGTGGATGCTTTGGCTTGGTCTGTACAGAGAACTGGGGTTATAGCACGGTTGGATGGAGGATAGCTAACGCCACAACATAGACACAAAATGGGAGTTCTTGTGAGGACATACCCACGAGTGCTGCGACTTTGGTAATGTTCTGTCCTTGGATATGGATGAATGAGACTTTTCATTTGGAGGCGTTGGAAATTCTGCGGATGGAATTGTGAGTTGCAGGGAAGGAGACATTTATTCATTGCACAGTGACCACAGTTCAAAAGATGGCAGTACATCGGCTCAGCAGAACATTTGAATAAACACCCCAGCAATAAAACCTCAGAGTGTTTTTCATTGTGAGTGAAATTCTTTTGACTGAGCATCAAAGCATTTATTCATATGCAGATCCATTGCCAGCACTGAGTGATGTGGCCCAGCCACCCCCTCCCAAATTCACCTACATGTGGCTCGCCTACTGTCTTAAAAACATTTGTATGAACACAATACACATCCAAAGTACAAACAAAATTAAAGAGGGCCTGTTTATAGGCACAAAACCTTGAAATATCTGCCCTTCTACTGCTTAAATATGTACCACTGAATCAACCCCAAATGCAACAGTATGTGTATGTGTATATGTATTAGCACTTTTAAACATCTGCTTTATCATTTGGTAAGGTAAGGTTTAGGTTATATAATAGCTCAAAACAAGAAATTACGAACACTCGCAGTCACAGCTAATCTTTAATGTCAATTCCGTTAAATGCCTGGTCTACGTTCAAAGCGTTCAAACTTTTGACTCTCATCGTCTCTCAGGCTTTAAATCTAATTTATAAAATGAATTTAGACTTTATTTTATATATATATATATTATTATTATTATTATTTTTTTTAATATATATTATATAAATATATTATATATAAAAATATATTTATATTTTTTATATTTTTGTATTTAATTTAAAAAAGGAACATATTACTGTAAGTAATTGACTACTTTTTACATAAAAACGTGATCAAGGCTGTCAGAAGCACGGAGCCAACCAAAGTCTGCAGAAGAACTGTGGCAAGTTCTCCAACATTCTTGGAACAACCTCCCTGCTGACTGTCTTATAGAACTGCAGGAACGGAAGTTTTAACACCAAAGGGTGATCATAAAAAATATTGATTTGATTCAGTTTCTAACTATTCTGCCAAATTACTAAAATGTAATGTACGTTTATTTACTAATTTACTAATGCTAGGGCAGGATAGGTTTATTACTAACTATTACTAATTACCTCGTTAACTTGTCAATCCTCCACACCTGATTTCCATTCTCTTGCTGCTCTCAAGCTAATTGTCTACACCTGTCTTCACCTGCATATAAAGCTCAGTTTCATGTCTTGTCTTTGGGAACTTGTTGCCTCCTGTTCGTCAGTGCATCTTTTGAGCATTATTGTCAAGCCATTTGTCTACCCGTTATGATCCAAGCCTGTTTACTGCCCATTGTTTATTGACTTCTGTTTTGTTGACCATCGCCTGCCTGTACCACGACTTTGCCTGCTGTTTTAGTGCTTTTGCCCCACGGAGCAGACTTCGGTCCTGACTCTTGCACCGTCATTGACCCTGAGCCTGCTTACCGTCCAGCTGTACTTCTGCCCCGCTGACAGCTTTCCTGGCTACCGGACTTCCCGCATGGTGTACTGACTACGAGACTGCCTTCTCCCTTGGTACTGCGCTTTGGTTTTCTGGCTGGATATTTACATGTATGAACATTTCTTTGATTTTGACTACGCTCTCTAGATATTCCCCAAATAAAGCCCTGACGGGACTTTACTACACTACTGTTTCTGAGTCGTGCATTTTGGGTCCAAACCCCCCACACACCCATCTCATATTTGTTCATTACAGTATGTAATGTCATTGTTTTAATCGTATCATCTGATGAATGACAACCATGTTTTATCGTTAACCTCACACAGACAATGCCTGCGTGCTTGACATCAGGTAAAATTCTGATTTCACAGTCGTAAGGCATTTTGGCCTGCATATCCCTGCTCTTCACTTACTAATGGGAATCTGCAGGTGCCACCAGATGTCATTGCACTTTAAGTGATCAGATGGGACCTGGTTCACTTAAAATCTGACTGCACACCAAAGACACCAGTGCTAATTCAGGATTTTCAGAATTGTTCCACTGAACAGAGAGAGGGCATATAAGCACATTCCATAAAAATAACAATAACAATAATAACAATAATACCTGTACTAAACATACAGCAGTTGAAACACTGGACCATATGCAAGAACCACTTGTATGAACATGGTTGTTCTTAAATCTCTTGTACAAGTCATTTAAGAGAACCAATTTTCTTGTATTTAGGATTTAGCAGCTCGCGTTCCCCACAGAACTCAGATCAAAGTAGGCATTGCATATCAAATATGAATCAAGATTCAGCAACTGCATTGCTTACTTCTCACCTCAAATGTTTTCAGAAACGTATTTTAGTGGACTTTTTAGGAGGAATCAGAGAGTTTATGAATGGTCTGCCATATTCTCATGTTTTGCAAAAACCAATGAACCGCAGTCATATTACCCAATCAGATACCGACTACTGTAGACTACTGTCTTGTTCTTGTTAATCCCATTGGCCGTCTATCTGTTGGAACCCACATACAATACTACATATACTATTTATATATTATAACTGATGTACTAATTTAGGAAAGTTTTCTGGAGTTAGGTTTAACATCCGACATGGCACATTCGTATGAGCCCTTCATATGAAAAAAGTATGAGAAATTTACGATAAGAATACAAACATTTTCTTGTATGTGGCCCATTGTAAGTGCAAAGCACTAATATCAGGAAAATAACTTGTTGAAAATAACGGAAACATAAACTGTATTTACAGACACTTTATTTCACTAATTTAGAATTGTACAGCTTTTGAGCTTAATCCATGTTCTGACACTGAGTTCAATGATGATTAAGAGGTACAATGTGTTGTGTAACATGACTGTTCCATATTTATCTTTTTCTCTCAATGATGTTCTGTTGCTAGGCATTCTCTTTCCTTTGTTCAAACAGGGTAATTTGGTGAATCTGATATCTACTGATATTTCCTTCAGTCATTAAATCATAGCATAATGTATTGAGAGCAGCAAGGATGGTGCAGTGGGTAGTGGTGAACTGCCACCTCACAGCAAGGAGGTCCTGGGCCTCCTCAGCTGGGGCCTCTCTGTGTGGAGTTGCATGTTCTCCCCGTGTTTGCATGGGTTTCCTCTGGGTACTCCGGTTTCCTCCCACAGTCCAAAGACATGCAGGTTAGGCTGATTGGAGAGTCTAAATTGCCCGTGAGTATGAGTGTGTGAGTGAATGGTGTGTGTACCCTGCGATGGACTGGCAACCTGTCCAGAGTGTATTCCTGCCTTTCACCCAATGTATGCTGGGATAGGCTCCAGCCCCCCTGCGACCCTGTTCATGATAAGCGGGTTAAGATAATGGATGGATGGACAATGTATTGAATTCATAATTTTCATTTATACCCAGTGCCATATAACAATAGGCAGATGGAACTCTTGTTTCAAAAAATACTGGTCATCTCCTTTCTGTATAGAAAATAAGTGAACTATCATGTAGTTTTGGAGCATGAACCTTGTGAACATTGTTTAGTTCCCTCAAAGTCGCAGAGACAAAGTGGCCCTCTCAGAGTAATGGAGCATATTCTGCATACCATTTCTGTGCTATACACAATATTAGTGCTACATCTTCACAGAAAGTAGGAAAAGCAACTAAGAAAACATTTCTCTGCTTGCTTTAAATCTTTGTGAAGGCTATGTGAAAACATAGAGACAGATTTGTATTCGTGTAAACATGAAAAATGTGGAGGTGACTAAGTTTTCCCTTGGAATAGAAAGATATTTGTGTTTTTGCTGTCACAGAGGTTCATATTCAGCTGGGTACTAGTACAAGAGCAATGAGGCCAGAGTAAAACATATACTCTACTCTCTACTCTCCCCCCTTTTCTTCATTCAAGGGCACACATATTACGCATGTATCCATCTATTGTCTGGGGCATGATTTACTGCTTTACTGTGGCAAGATACACAGGACTTCTTTTGACTGAGCATCAAAGCATTTATTCATATGCAGATCCATTGCCAGCACTGAGTGATGCTTAGCAGGGCCCAGCCACCCCCTCCCAAATTCACCTACATGTGGCTCACCTACTGTCTTAAAAACATTTGTATGAACACAATACACATCCAAAGTACAAACAAAATTAAAGAGGGCCTGTTTATAGGCACAAAACCTTGAAATATCTGCCCTTCTACTGCTTAAATATGTACCACTGAATCAACCCCAAACGCAACAGTATATGTATGTGTATATGTATTATCACTTTTAAACATCTGCGTTTGGTAAGGTAAAGTTTAGGTTATATAATAGCTCAAAACAAGAAATTACGAACACTCGTAGTCACAGCTAATCTTTAATGTTAATTCCGTTAAATGCCTGATCTACGTTCAAAGCATTAACTTTTGACTCTCATCCCCTCCCAGGCTTTAAATCTTTAAATCTTTAGAACTAGAACTACTAGTCAATTTCTTCAAATATACAGTATTTAGACTTTATTATATATATATATATATATATATATATATATATATATAATAAAGATTTAATTTTACAGAGACATTTTTGTATTTAATTTAAAAAAGGAACATATTACTGTAAGTAATTGACTACTTTTTACATAAAAACGTGATCAAGGCTGTCTGAGATCAGAAGCAAGGAGCCAACCAAAGTCTGCAGAAGAACTGTGGCAAGTTCTCCAACACGCTTGGAACAACCTCCCTGCTGACTGTCTTATAGAACTACAGGAACGGAAGTTTTAACGCCGAAGGGTGGTCATAAAAAATATTGATTTGATTCCGTTTTTAACTGTTCTGCCAAATTATGTATTTTATAATGTGTAAACTTGCCCCTGGAACCTATACATCACATTCACTCTTTTTTAGTAATACATGTTTTTTTATTGCTATTATTGGGGGGATTGCTTCCATGCAAATGTATATGACTAATTGTTTTGAATGATAATTCTAATCATTTGTGTGCAATATTAAAAATTATGCCGGAGAGGAGGTCACTTGATAGAATGGGTGCGAGGGCAGTGCCCTGACTCTGACTAATTGTTTTAATTAGAGGACCCCTCAACATCCCGCTTCTTGACAGTGGGGATGAATCAAATGGCCCTTTGAGGGATGTGCAACAGAGGCTGATAAGGGTGATAGCAATTATGGAATGAACATAAAAAATGAGCTGCAGGAACAATCCAGTATCATGAGTTATACATGTGCTACATCGTGTGACATACCTAATATTTTTTAGTCGGGGGCAATACCTTTAATACCATCCCTGCTTATTGGGTTATACTGGTAACCTATGCCAGAGTGAAACAACTTCTCGTATGAGTTGTCTGCCAACTCCGAAATATAAGACCCCGTAACTCTAAGGCAGCCCTCGTGAACAAACTAATCACAATAGCGTGATTATATCAATGTATATATGTATTATAGTCTTATCATAATCATTATATCTTATAGAAACATGGCTGAAAGAGGATGAGAACTTTACTTTAAATGAGCCCTCTCCTGAAGCTTACATATATAGTATAGTCAAAACTCCCATCACTGTCAAAGAGATGGTGGTGTTGCCATTATTTACAATTCATTTAGTCACTCCACCTCAAAGCTTGAGTATGAATTGGATTTTAATAAGGGCTGCCTGGATGTCTCACATTTGTTGTTGAGATGTCTCAGATCAGATGGATTTAGAAATTGTTGTTGAAGTCAGAAGTGCAACCTATTTTTACATTCCCTTAACAAAGACAAATGAAAAACTAAGAGAATCATATTACTGTTCATTTTCTGACGCACATGATGTTCTCCAGGTCTTTCCAGATATAACTGGTGCCGCCTGCAAGTGACTGAAAGTGTTCCTCGGTTATTCAGTTCATAAGATCCCAAATGAAACAAACACCCTTTCAAACACTGTGCAGCAAAAACACGGCTTACTGTGTGGTCGTCTGCGCTTAGAACGGCCAGCAGCAAGGGCTAATTGTGGTAAGGCAAGCAGGAGACCTGGCCCTCAGCTGAGAATGAGAATCTGTTCACGCCTGAGGACGTGCTGATGCAATGAGCAATACCCGACAAGTCTCTGAGTGTCAAAGACCATCTCAAGTGTGGGTGGAAAATGAACATCCAGGTATATCATATTAATAGGGCCAGTTATATTTTAGATGCTGTGAATTCATTTGAGACACTCTGAGCTGAGCTTTTTCTCAGGTTAGGTTAGATTTGCCATTTTCACATTGTCCTTACTTCTTCATTGGTGGTTAGGTATTATAGAACAGTGTGACTGGATGTGTTTAGTGGATTTTGCCTCAGTGAATCATGTGTAAATCCAATCCAGTCCTCACATTTGGAGCAAGGTGTTGGTAATAACACCTCAACTTCAGACCGTTTATTTATTAAATTGTTTTAAAGAATAATGCATCTGAACCTCAAACTCTTTTGTATGGCATTGTTGATTTCACTACTCATTTGATTGCAACAGATGTTCAGCTCCTATGACATCTCTCAACACTAGTCACTGATTGATGGGAGCAATCTTCAGCATATTTTCAGCACCAAAAGTTTTCTGATATCCCTTGTAAGAGTGTTTTTAAAGAGCTCATATTTGTTCATTCATCCTTCTAAGCCCAGGGATAGAAAAGTAACCAAAACAGCAATGATGGATGATGATAAGTTGTATGGAGACTGGTAATGCATCAGATCTAGAGTAATGTGTAGTGGAAAGCAGTACATTTAAAAAATTGTGATGTTTCATAAGCTACTGCAGGATTTACTTACAAAACAGGAAAATAAACTTCCCTTAAGAAGCATCACTTCATCTTTCAGACATCTAAAAATTATTCCTGCCACCAGAGCTAAACTATATACTCAGTTAACTGGCAGGGTTTCACTCGCATCAAGCTTTTCAATTTCTGGAAACCAAGGAACCATTTCTATTCTAATAAAGCTTTACAGGTCTGGGAACACATAGCGAGCCTTTTTTTCACTAGAATGTTGGGTCTGAATGAATAGTACACCATGCACGTAGGCAAACATGCTCACTTCCATGGTGACACACCTTTATGTCTTTTATTTATATGTTTTTTTGCCTTTTTAATAATTGCTGAACTTGGTTATTAGCTTGAAACAAAACAAACATCTTAGCACTCCTGCACAATGGTGCCTATCATGATTTTATAAATGACTCAATAACCTATTGTTAAAATAAAGCAATCCATTATTTTTTCAGGCAAAATTGAAACGTCCAATACACAATACCCTTACGTAACAAAATTGTCATTCTAAAAAGCCTGCTTCCTTATTTCAACTAGATTGTGACTCAGCTATTGGAAATTAATGGACCTCATCAGACCTGCATTGTTTTTGCAGAGGCAGCCAACCTAGCTTCTGGAGAGAGAAGTAAACTGTAACTCGTAACCAGTGCTTCTCCAGATCTTACAAAAAATACTTTCCCCCATTCTTTAGTAATAGTAGCAATTAATGTCTAGCAATGCAGGAAGGTTATGGGATGCTGTTCAGTTCCTCAATTAGCAGTTTTCGGTTTCTTCATTTGAAATTGTCTGTCAATTCACGAAAGGACAATGCACACTTCTTAGCTTTGCTTTGTCTTTGGTGCACATTGACAATTTGCCCAATAATTCTGCCCCGGAGGGTATTAGGGAGCAGGACAATTCCAGGAGACTGGGATGCCTATCGGTGAAATATCATTGTGGCTTTCAGAGGAAAACCCAGCTGCATTTAGTTGAAAAGTGAAAGCTTTACTAGACGACTCCAACGTAGTTAGCCTGGCTATATCCTGGTAAAACCTGAGCTATATTGGGGTTATAGGGATAATCTAGTCTGTGTATGTCAGATGTAGATTAAATTTGTATTTTAATTGAATTCTTATCTGTAAACAGAATCAGGTGTCTTTGGAGATGTTGTGGTAGGTGATGAGGTCTCCCACATAACATTAGCCTAGCTGAATCTACTCTAAAAATGTATCTTTAATTTCGGAAAAGGAAAAAATTGAATGCATTCCAGTCAGGCTGTGGGCTTGCAAGGATTGCCAAGATGTGATTGAACCTTCAATGACAAAGGGGCAGGGTTTAGGATTGGCCAATTAGCATCAGTAGCATCAGTGATTAAAAGGGGGCTTGAAAAGGTGTTCGCCTGACTGATTAGACTGTGGCTTTTACGGTTTATATCTCTGAGGTTCTATTATGAAACACATAATCATTTTTTCTTGTGTATGTGTATGGTAATATACAAGAGAAAGGTCATGGTGTGATTATACTGCTCCATTAAAATTCTACATCATCCGAAATGTATACAGTGGGGTCCAAATGTCTGAGACCACGAGTGAAAATGCTTCTATTTTGCATTTTTTGCTAATTTAATATAAACTTTTCCATTACCAATTACATTAGCAGCATAACAATTTGAATGCAAAGTTTAATCTGCTTCTAATGCAGTAGAACATCCTCACTTCAGGGTCCTTACAGGCCCATTACTCTTACAGCATTATTCAGGTTTTCCATCACTGCATTCCTCAAAAGAGAAAGAGAAAATATAGGCCACAAACACAAAAGATGTGTTCTTCTAGACTACCCTTCAAGTAGTCTATGTCCACAGCTACCACTAGTGACTAAAGACAGACTACTTAGGTTTGTACTGGTAGCCTCCCCCTGTCTTTATTTTGGATGAAAAGTTAGTAGTTATTTGAGTGTTGTTAGCTTGTCTCACCAGCTATAGCAGTGCACCCATTCATTATTCCAACTGCATAACAGAACATTTAAAGGTTAAAAAAATGCTCACGCAGTACTTACAAAAACAGCCTACGAAAGCAATGGTTTCTATCTCCGACAAGGCTACCACAGAAGTTCATTTTACTCTTCAGAAAATGTGAATGGAATGAAATAGGAGGTACATCTCCTACCCGCATGGCTGGTCTCTAATTAAAAAGGAGGCGAGCAATCGTGTAGTGTTCCTGCCACAGGGCAAAAGAATAGAGGGGCTTGTTTCGCAAACAATATGTGACTATTTTCACTCTCAGATAACAAATTATTGTCAAATGCACTACAGGAAATTTTTTTGCTCGTAATCCACAAACAAATCTGTTACCACTCCAGGATTACCACATACATGCCGTCCTCATGTAACTGCTGCTCTTGTTAATAATACAATAATATCCGCGCAGCCATTGGGCCCTTGAGCAAGGCCCTTAACCCTGCATTACTCCAGGGGAGGATTGTCTCCTGCTATTCAACTGTACGTCACTCTGGATAAGAGCGTCTGCCAAATGCCATTAATGTAATGATACACTGTCTCATCTAACAAATCCTAGTTTTTAGTCCTAGAGATGCTCACATTATAAGATTCTGTGAAGACTGGAATCATGCAGCATCACTCATTATTTATTACAACTCCAGCAGGATTCTCTCAGAGATCTTTGTCTTTGCTTTCATCTTCCCAAAGGAAAACAGGAAGACAGCAGAGTGGGCAAAAGCAGCAGCAACAGCTCTTGGACACTGCTGCATTTGTGTGCGCAGTGCATTTCCGAAAGGCAAAAAAAGAAGGCACCCCAAAGTGTAGTTGCGGCCCTGGTTAGAGTATTCCTTTCTCCACATGATCGTGGTGGGAGGACACTTCATACAAACTGTCTCACTCTCCACCAGCTTCTCTTCTAATTCTACCGTCCACCAGAACAGTGTCACTGTGCTGAAGATGTCAGCCAAAGAGAGCAAACCTATTGGCTGTTGACAGTGTAGGAGTTTAAATTGTGTTGTTGATCACATACCTTGATCACATACCAAGTCGAACAACTTGTGATAATTTTAAACATTCATTTTGTTGGAATGGTCAAGACGAGAAAATGAATGTTAAGACAGCTCTTAATGCTGCTTAAATGCTAAATAAATCCTGCTTAATTAAGATTAAGTGCTGTGATGTTTGGGTGCAGCAACTCACTCTGATTTTACTCTGGCCTAGAAATTTGTCTTCAACTCTGAAATTGCTTTAAATGTAAGGTCAGCATTAGTGTAGATTTTTACAGAGAAAGCCATGTCAACTGTTGATCATTAATGAAAGTTATTTTTATTTTAAAGTTTTTATACCAATGTGTAATTTATCAGTTACTCGCTCAGGGCACTATGGTACAGCAATAAATCTGTATGTTGTATTCTTAAGCAATTGGTGTTACATTCTATTCTTAAATGTTCAGAATGACAGGGCCATGAGGAGAGCTCCATTTGCAGCCTTCCACTTCCACTGTCAGTGCATAGAAAATAACCAGAACAGGATATACTATATTGACAATTACTGAGTGCAGGTATATTTATTTGGCAATTTTACTGTCGAATTATGATCAAAGAGAGGAAATAAGTATGAGTATGGTAAATAGACAAACTAGTCCCTGTTACAGGAATGGAACTGAATCTTAAGTATGCCAGGGCAAACTGCGGTTGGAATTGCTTTGCTGCAACAGCTCAGCTGTGGACTGCAGAGTGAAATGAAGTGGATGTTGGTATTACAGGACACGTGTCAGACGACACTTATGCGCCCTCATTCCTTGATTGAAGATGTGTCAGTGATGGGATATGGCTGCAAATACAACCACACAGTATATCAGAGACTGGCAGTACCTTCCAGACACAGGGCAGAAAAAGAAAAGCCAACCAACTAAAAGTTGGCTTAAAATAAAATGTTTGCCAATGGCAAATATTTTATCTGAGAACTACTTGACACAAGTTTCAGAAATTATTTGAGGGCTCAGGTTAGCAAGAGTTATCGCAGTTGTTGCTTCAGGACTTACTGCTCTGTTATCTGCTAACTTCAGGATTTTTTTTCTTTTTTGCCTCACTGCTGATTGAATCCTACCAGACAGAATCTTTAAAAGGCTCAAACCTAAAAGCACTTGCATTTTATGCTCTGCTAATGTATTTCACATGTATTGAAGAGCCAGGAAGCACAGTCATTTTTATTGTTTACTGCATTATTATAAATTGTTTGCTGTTAAAAGGGGCATTCTCTAGAACAGAATCAGGTAATGTATTGAAACATATTTGTACACTTTCTAAAGGCTACATAGGGTTTTCAATTGATAATAAAATCTTGCAGGATTATAATTGGGAGCAATTATTCCAACTTTCCTTTTCCTTTTAGTTTTTAGTTGAAAAGGGTGCTGTGCAGCAGCACAGTAAGCCTGATCAGCCATCACTGCTTTATGACAGAGAACTGATCATTTTAAGACCAAGGGTAACTGGCATCAAGGAAAGCAATTATGCTTCACAAGTCATGTTTTACGATGATGTTACAAATGCTGTGTAGCTTCCAATGTGCTTAGAAGTAGGGCCCCATTCAGAACAACAGGTTAGTCTACAAGTCAAAGGTGTTTTAGAATTAAATTAGATTTATAGAAGTATGCAAAGAAAATATACAGAGGAAAAACAGTAAGTCAGTAAGATAAGTACTTGTGAAAAATATGCAGCTGCCTTCGATTTCTTACTTTTATGGAAGTCTGCGGCTGTTTCCTCTACCCTTCAGCAAGCCATTTTTTGGGAAGCTATATCAGACACAGGGTAAACAGATCGATGGCTCTGCCTAGATTCGTCTGTGCCCTTTCAGTGAATTCACAAAAACACAACAGAGGAAATGGGCAGGTTCAGTTAACTTTGGATGTCCCTTACTGTATGTCTATTTCAGTGGATAATACAAATCTCAGTAGAATTCTGACTTAATTGAAAGAAGACCCCCGATACACATTTTGCACAACCTGCACACATTAGTGGGCTGTTAACCACAGAGTGAGCCTCTTTTCCAGGGTCTGGGGTGAAAGCTTACAATGAAGTTTACATTTAGAATTGGGTTCAGGGTGAAAGTGAAATCATTTGAGCACATTCCATAAACATTTCATATAAAATAATTTTCAACTATTATATTATATTACAGGCCAGTGCTACAGTTAAACCCCTTAAGTTTTTTTGCATTCATTACTTTTTTCAGGGCACAATTTTCAATCACCAGGATAACAGAATATAATGTTTGAAAGCATTAAAACTCACAGTTCTATCTGTATTACCTATTTAAGATGCCATTACTTTAGCGACAACAGTTCCCTATTTTGTAACATGTGGGTAGGAAAACAATTGTGGGGGGACCTCACCTTCTCTGCATTTTGGAAATCAACATACTACAAGAAATAAGGTATAATAAATAATGTCAGTGTCCTTTTCACATATCCAGATGCATAATAGTTTCTCATTAAAAAAATTTGCTAACTCGGAGAAACCCTGATTAGAATTTATCCGGAGGAATTATCATTGATGTCCGTTTTGCTGGTGTATACCTCTACATAGAAATTCTGTTATCTACGTTTTGTAAAGGCTCTCTCGAACATGATGAGCCCAAGCAGAACTATCTCTGACCAATATTTTAAATGTAGTTGGAGAGAAAATGTGTTTACGCCATCCGTGTGTAAGAAAATTCAATATAACTTCACCTCATGAAAGAACCGACTACAGGCATGTTACTGAAGTGCTGGCTTAACAGCATTTTATCTAATGACATTATGTTTTCAATGGTGTGTAATTTTAGGCTTGCATAAAACAACACAGCACTTTTCGCCAGCGTAACAAAACTATAGCATTTTCATGTGGAGTTTGTTGCACTTCAACAAAAACAGTTCTTGAAATTTTATATCAAAAAAGGTTGAAGTTTTTCAACAAAAAATGAATTTTGCATTGCCTACATCAAAACAGAGACAATTCCAAGGAATATCTCATCTGAGTGAATATTTCTGAGGAAGACAGTGAAAACACAGTTGACAACACAATGGAGGACATTTTCAGTGACGTGACCCCATATTATATCGGTGAGCATCTAAATACGTTCTCAGAATGTTTTATTATTATTCAGTATTCTTATACATAAGGAGCCAGTCAGCTTTTGAATAATAAATAGCATGTGAATTTATGTAATGTGTTTGGCTTGTTGATGGGGGTTCAGTATTTCACAAAAACTTAACAAAATCAATGGACCTCAATGAATATATGAGTATACAAGATGTTTTTATTGTGATTATTGTACTTATGTTTTATGTTCTTCTCGACCTGTTGCTATCTGAGGATAGCTGCACGGAGAGGGAGTTTTGGACAGAGAGGTAGGGGAGTGTGACTGGTGGGGGGAAGTGCAAACATGGATAAAAAGTGTTGCATAGTTTAGTAAGCAAAATTAAGTATTTTACCCTTCATAAGTCCTTTTTGGAAATGCTAATTTTTGGTGATATTGTCCTCAAATTTTAAATGGGATTTGTCAAGTGTTGTGACTCGGCTTCCTCATGTTTCTAATTGCACCAGCCTCAGCTATAACACTCTGTATCCAGTCACAAACATAAAATCTTTTTCAGTTTCCACTTTCATTGTGTTTGGGTTTCTACAACTTTGTCTTAATAATATTTAGAGTAATATTTAGAGTTTGACTCTTAGAAAACAAACCCCAAACATTTTGGAAGAGACCAGAATTATGACTGTAGTGAAAATGTTTCAAGAATAGTAACCATTTTCTTTTGGGTATGTAATTTCTAAGCTTGTGTCAAGAAACGAGGCGATACTTAATGTGTTAAGGAAATTCAGTCAAGAAATTGATTTGAAAACATCAAAGGAGAGACTTAAGATAACAAAATGATAAGTATCCTGTTGACACAACATTTAATTGACCTGGGGGCAGGGGGGTTAATTAAAGTTTAAAGACATTTAGAATTAATACGCTAGTTGCAGAGATTAGTTTACAAGTGTCCCATATGAGCAAAGAAAATTACCTCTCGCAGAAAAAGACATAGCACTTGCCTAGTTGAAAACAAACTTAATCTATCCTCAGCACTGGCTGTAATTTTTTATCAGAATAGCACAGGGACAGGTAGTTCTAGAGCCCTGCGGGGGAGTGGAGAGGGTATGGAAAGGACTGTAGATGTTCTCTGGCTTGGAGGCTACTGTGGCTTCAAAGAAGCAGGAGGCAGTCTCTGCGTGTGTTTGTGTGTGGTGGAACTAATAAGCTGGCCATCTTTCATGAGCACTCGTTCCCCTGAGAACATCATCAGAGCAGGAGGGGTTAGTGCGGTAACCACACTTTCACCCCCTGCCTGGAACTCGGCTCAGAGATCAAAGGATGACTCAGCCAAACTCCACCTGTCTAGATGAGAGAAGGTCAAATGACAAAGCAATGTCAACTATTTGCCTGATATAATGTGATGTGTCATAGGTGCAGTAACACTATTCCTCAGAAAAGGTGTGAGCAGTTGTTCAGTATTGTATCGTTAATATAATCAAATCTTTTTTGAGTTTCTTTAAAATACATATTTAGTGTGCATGGACGGTACCATATTTACCATAAAATACTTCATCCCCCCCAAGTAAACTAAATTAGTTATAAGGGTGCTCAACATCAATTGAAAGAATGGAAAACAAGAATAAATACTTGCATTATCACAGCGCTTTTAAATGCGTTCATTTTATTTACCTTAATGTTGTTATCTTTGCTTAGGTCTTATCACCAAGCAGGAATGCAAACAGACCACTTATGCACAGCAGTTAAGCAAGTGAGTTTTTCCTCTGTAGTGCCGGCTGAAGATTAATTTAATGTGTAATATAATAGCCAAAATGTTTTTTGTGCCATTAAAACAGAGAAGAGGGTTGGTTGGTTTGATATACCTACACTACCTTAATAAACGGAGTCTGTAATAGTTTTAGTCACATACGCCTCTTCAGTTCTCCATCCATCCATCCATCCATCCATCCATTATCTGAACCCGCTTATCCTGAACAGGGTCGCAGGGGGGCTGGAGCCAATCCCAGCATACATTGGGCGAAAGGCAAGAATACACCCTGGACAGATCGCCAGTCCATCGCAGGGCACACACACCATTCACTCACACACTCATACCTATGGGCAATTTAGACTCTCCAATCAGCCTAACCTGCATGTCTTTGGACTGTGGGAGGAAACCGGAGTACCCGAAGGAAACCCACGCAGACACGGGGAGAACATGCAAACTCCGCACAGAGAGGCCCTGGCCGACGGGGATTCGAATCCAGGACCTCCTTGCTGTGAGGCGGCAGTGCTACCCACTGCACCATCCGTGCCACCACTCTTCAGTTGTATGAATAATAATAACAAATATGAATGGAGTTAAAACCTTATGAATAAATATATTTTCACAATATCAATTTAGTATACTGTGCAACCACATAGATACACTTGTTACACAAGTATGTTGTTTCTGTGGGATAATGTGTTAAGTCCCTTAAATAAATACAGTAGTGTTATCCTGATATATTTGTATTTTTCATTTGACATTTCCTCTGTGGGAGGGAAGTGTTGAGCTTTTAGAGACAATTCATGTAATTTTTCCCTCTCTTATTTATTCAGAGATAAGGAGATGATACAAAACATCCGCCCTCCATCCAGCTTCCCTTCACTCTGCGCACAGGCTGGTCTGCTACTTCAATAGCTAAACCCCCAATTTGTGCAGAAGTCTTAGGCGCCTTTATAACATTATGTACAGAGTAGTCAACTGCTTACAGTAATATGTAACTTTTTTTAATTAAATACAAAAGTGTCTCTGTGAAATTAATTAATTAATATTTGGAAATCTCAAATGCATTATTTTATACTAACAAAATAATATATATAATGAAGTCTGGGGTGCCTAAGACTTCTGCACAGTACTGTACACTCACTGAACACTTTATTACTAATACTGGGTTTGGCCTCCATTTGCTCTCAAAACAGCCTCAATTCTTCCTGGCATGGATTCCACAAGATGTTGAAAACATTGCTTTGAGATTATGTTCCATGTTGATATGATTGCATCAGCTGCACATTCATGCTGCAAATCTCCCATTCTGCCACATCCCAAAGGTGTTCCATTGGATTCAGAACCGGTGACTGGGAAGGCCACTGAAGAACATTGAACTCATTCATATTCATGAAACCAGTTTGATATGACTTTTGCTTGTGACATGGTGCATTATCATGCTGGAGGTAACCATTAGAAGATGGGTACATTGTGGCCATGAAGGGATGCACATGGTCAGCAACAATACTCAAATAGGCTGTGGCATTCAAGCGATTGGTATTAACAGGCCCAAAGTGTGCCAAGAAATCATTCCCCCCTGCTGATCACTGGAGGTTTTTTGTACCATTCTAGGTAAACTCTCGACACTGTTGTGCATGAAAATCCCAGAAGATCAACACTTACTCAAACCAGCCCGTCCGGTACCAATAATCATGCCATGTTCAAAATCACTGAGATTTTTCCCCAATCTGTTGATTGATATGAACATTAATTGAAGCATTGTACTGCTGCCATTTGTTTAGCTGATTAGATAATGAAAAAGTAGGTGTACAGTTCCTAATAAAGTGCTCAGTGACTGTATGTCCTTCTGATTTAACTGACACATCTACTGAACTCCCTGTTGGCTATGTTTTGCTGATCAATTAATGATCCTATGAACAATGTTTTTATTACAGTGGGAGTTCCGGGCCCTTTCTAGGTTTTTATAGATATTCTGGTCAGGTTTTTGGGTTCATAAAAGTTTAAAATTTGTGGTATTGTCATCTGCTTGTTTTCATATCCACAGTGCCACAGACTTTGTGTGGAGCTTTGCCAAGCTGGGATTGCTGGAGGGCGATGAAACACAGTCCCCAAGCTGACTGAACCCTCGTGTCTCTGGGCATTGCCCTGCGGGCGTGCGGGGCAACCGTGGTCTGTATTCCATTCGAGACCACGGGCTGATCCGTGCACTTGAACAGTGCTTTGACAGGATGAGCCATCCAGCTGCCTTCCACCTAGGGTTTCTTACTATATCCTCAAGGTACTTTCTTCATATTTCCATTTTACTCTTATTTGAGTAATCTATCACTTTTCATCGTCCTCCACTGGCTGCCTATTGCTGCACGCATCCGCTTCAAGGTGCTAGTGCTGGCATTCCAGGCTGGGGACTGTCTCGCTGAGCATCCAGACTTCAATTGCTCCCTACACCCCAGCAAGACCACTCTGGTCTGCCAGCTCTGGTCGCCTTGTGGTCCCCTCATTACGAGCACCAGGTGATCGAGCTGCACATTCATGCCTGTTCTCTGTTCTGGTTCCTCATTGGTGGAATGACCTGCCTGCCTACTACTGTCAGAACAGCAGAATCCCTCCCCATATTTTGACGCAGACTGAAAACATACCTTTCAGACTATACCTTAGTCCTCCCTCCTATTTTACTCACCCAAATAATCCTCTTGTATACCCCATATTTAAGAAAAATTGAACTTACTATAACTATTGTTTTTGGTTATAACTACTCTCTATGTGCCTGTTTTGCTATTTATGTTTTATTTGATACTTTTCACATTGAGGATCTTGTGCACTAATGATTCGCTTTTGGATTCAAATGTTAAATGTTGAATGTATAGCTATTTACATATCTACATATCTACATATCTACTTAGAAGAAGAAGATCTACATTATTGAACCCCGAGGGGTAAGTTGTCCTCTGCATTTGATCCATTCTAGTTACTTCCGGAGCAGTGGGCAGCCAGCGTGCAGCACCCACATGTACTTATTATAAAGCTGTTGTGATCTTGTGACTGGTGATGCATGTAGCTTCTTTTGACTCAGAGAGCTACTGATTTCCATGGTCTCATTGATGGCATTGATGCCATTGCTACGGTGCTTTGGTAACCATAGCAATACATTTTCCATGGAGACCAAGGTGTCTATACTGAAGCAGCTGTATGTTGTCACAGCCTTTCACACTCTTGCAGTATCCCATCTTCAATGTCATTAAGCAAACTGCTTGCACAAGCCACATTTCACCAGCAATGATTGGCAACACACAGGCCGGCTTTTCAGTATCAAGGTAATTTCTTTTCCGGGGGACAGGGGGCAGGAGACTGTGTCTGAAGACAAAATTATAATTACCCACCTGTTCTGTCCCCTCTGTCCCCCTTTTTTGGGGAATTATTGGCCCTATATTTAGATGCCCTGTTGATGAAAGATGTGTAACTTGGGCAGCTTTTCACAGGACGGTATATTGCAGAAATTAGTATATCCATATTAAATTCAATAAATAACTTCAAATACAGAAAGCTGCAGCTGAGTACTGAGCATAGCTTGAATAAATAACATTTTGTGGCTTGATTCATAACTACAGCCTTTAGCAGAAAGCCCAGACACCTCCACCCTTTATGATCACACATTAATTCCAAATGTTATCGTGGGAATATTCAGTTGGAGTTTCCCTGTTTAAATTACTGTTTGCAGTTAACCTTTAAAAGACTAATGCCATAGTGTTATCTTGAATGTGATCACAGAAGAAAGTCTCTATTTGATCCCATAACACTGTTGTATTGCTTCTAGTATAGCTCAAAGTGAAGGGGATCCATTGATATCCACATGCTCCTTTGGGAAGAAGAAATGTGAAATCAACGCTGCAAGATAAAAGTAATCTTGTCGTTTGAAGATGTAATGTAGAAGCTCTAAAGCGCAACTCCACCCACCATACCATTTATTTTCTTTAGTTGGTTATCCATTGGGCTACAATTAATAACTGACTTTGCACCAAAATTTGACTTAAGACCACTGACATACAAGCATTGAATATAAAATGAAAGAAAAGAAACAAAGATCGGGACCTGACTGGAGCCCAGAGAGAAAACTCTGAATGCTGCCCCTTTGATATCAGCTCTATATTATGAATACCTGCACTTAAATTATTGCCACCTTATTTATTTTATTTCAGAGGTGTGTGCCTATGCTCCCTCTCTCTCCCCTGACCTACCCGGAGGATCATAATAAGAATTTGCAAGCCCAATTTAATGAAATGTGTTTCTCTGCATCTTGCGCTCTTCCCAAGGGTTTATTTTCATACCGTATGACATCATGGTTTCTGGCATCTTTCTCATTGTGTTGGATGCCAACGATTAATTTGTTTATCTGAACTGAAACAAACATCCCCTTTCTCCAGTCAGAGCCACTGGTCTGTTCCATGAGCTCTGCAGTAGGTTTTCTGAGGAAGTGCAGAGTTGGCTGTGAAACAAAGCAAAGAGCTTAATGTTCTATTGGTACATGTGTACTATGTGGGATTTGTTTCCCTCATAATTTATTGTGGGCTTCAATAGCTGGCTGAGGAAGAAGAGTTATTACACATGTGGGAGTTTGAACTATAAAACATAAAACATCTCACAGTCAATATGCATTGTAGAAAAAAATCCTAAATTAAGTCGAAGAATGACAATTAACAGCTCTAGATTATGCTGGCCACAGCATATGTCAGCTGACCTGTGATACTGAGGTGCGAATAAAGTCAATTATAAGAAAGTAATAGCATGTTATTTCTTTGTAAATGACTAGATGTAACCAATTCGCTTTTCCAAATTCTTCAGTTCTCCCTTAATTCCCTGTCTTGGATGAAATAGAAGGTGCATTAATATTTAATTGCGGATGTTCAAAGAAACCAGCTGTATTAATTTCAGGTCTAGAGATTGAGTGCTGCTAGAGAAACTCTAAAAATCCCATCATTAAGAAAGATCAGTCGTGTGATAATTCAATTTTGATAACTAGATTTCCTCACAATGAGGAACTGTGCACTTTGTTATTTGTTACTCTGGATAAGAGTGTCTGCCAAATGCCAGTAATGCAAAAAATGAAGACCATTCCCATGGAAACACCGATTGTATGAGAGGTGTGGTACAGGCTATTTACAGTAGATCAATTTTGCTTTGACTCCAAAGATCTTAACCGAACACTACCGAGGTTCACATTTCCCCCATTGCTTATTTATCTGAATACATCAAACATATTTTTGACACAAATATTTACAGATGCCTTCATTTTAAAGGGAATGCCACAATTTAGGTTTGTAGGTCCAAGGACAAAATGCAGGAGCTAACAAAGGCATTATTTACTTGTATTACTATTATTTACTTTTACTCGACCCAGTGATGACCTTGGAAATAAAAGGTGTATGATGAATTGAACAGAAGGGCAATGATTTGGCACCAGGATGCAGTAAGCTATTTTCCAGACAACAAAAACAGAATAAACAGAATTGTTAGTCAGGACAAGCTAAGGACAAACACAGATTGAATCCAGAGCATAAAATGCATTGTATGTGACGAACCCCACCTCTGTGAAACCTTACAGGGCTCCATTTCCATAATTCCAATACCAATTTCATGAAAATGGCAGTGGAAATTGCTTTGCTGAAAACCTGAACAATTGTTCAGAGCAGGTGATTGTCATCAATCCAAGTGAAAACCTCATAATCATCCAAAAATTAGCACAAACCCCATGGTCCTACTTGACAGGACACAATTTTCAGCCATAACAAGCCTCACTTATGATCTGCCTAATTACCACCAGTTTAATTCAATAAAAATGAAGGCACATCAAATACCCCCTTTAATTGTTAAATTTCACATAGCTCATTTCCATTCAACTAATTAAACATTTTTAAACTTCTGAAAGTTTCACTTGTTTAAAGTGCTAAAAATTTTACAAAAAAGTACTAAACATTTTTAGTACATTTTGAAGACCACAAGGGCACATAATTATTGAATATACTTTTCTTCTTCCAAGAAATAAAAGACATGAAATGACCTGTATCACAGCAAATTAATCCTGAACTTTTGTTGTTACTCATTTCTGTTTTAAAACATTATCCACCAACAGTAATTGGACTTGGGATGTTCTGCTTTTCATTTGATTAATTCAACAATTTTAGAGAGGATCAAAGTTCAACACACGCTTATTCATCTCAGATGTGGGACTATTTTGTCCATGGTGCAACAAAGATGCAGAAATGTTCATTCCTTACCAATTAATGTCCTTTTAATATGTTTGTTCTTTAATTATCATGTCTACAGTAAAAATACTCAAAAACACTGAATTCTGATTATGATTCTTTTTGCCAGCCAAGTCAATTAAGCATTCCCAAAACCTAAAAAAACAAACTCACAGCAAGTAAGGATGGTTACATGGGGTTGCAGGCCTGAGATGTGTACTGGTAAGGGGTTCTGTTGAGAATACATGCACAGAGGACACAAGAATGTAATGTGCAGTATAATTATTATCATACTGTTCAGTGCAAAAAATGACATATCGGACAGTTTTAATCTTGTAATTAGACTTAATGGGCCACAGACACAGACACAGATTAAGCTGTGTAAATTGTTTAAATTGTGTTTTGTAAGGAGAATGTCCATTAAAAATTTAACCCGTTGATATTATCAAACTTAGCACTATGTCAGGCCTATCAAATGTTGAATCTGAGATAAGTGAGCACAGCTGCTTATTATTATTCTGGGAATGTGTGCCTGATTTTAGAAATCTCCACTCCTTGTGCTTCTCAAGACATTTTTACTGCCTACATAGTAACATAAAATAAGGCCTAATATTTGGAGGGCTTTGCCTCTTTCTGCTTATTTGATCCACAGGGAATACTTGAAATGAATGAATGGTTTCAAATGAAGAGATAGTCACTTGATAGTTTCACTTTGATTTTAGTGCAAGCAGATGTGGACAAAAAAGTGTGTGAGATTATATCAAAATTAAGGCCCAATGCAGGTGTATTATAGCATTACATATGGGTAGGCACGAAAAAAGCATATTTAAATAAAATGGCTTTCTCTGGTTGTAAAATACTTCACTTAAATTGTTTTGATTGATAATTAATTTGATCATTGAGACATTATTACATTATATTACATTATAGGCATTTGGCAGACACTCTTGTCCAGAGCGACATACAACAAAGTGCATACCCATACACCAGGGACAAGTGTGTTGACAGACCCTAGAGGGAAGTAGAGTTTCAAGTGCTAAGAATATTGCAATGATAAACACTTAGGCCTTATAGATTAATTAGACAAAGGATTATATCTATAAAACCATTTTTACACAACACAACGCAAAATAATGATCTACACCTATGTAGCAACATCAATAAACAGCTTACAAAGCCAAACAAAAGTAGCAATAGAACCATCCGAGCAAACACAAGTCTAGTAATACTGAGACACATTTGTGAGAACAGCTCGCTGTCAATTAGAGATTACAAGGAGGTAGGGAGGGGTGGGAAGAGGTGCAGCTTGAAGAGGTGCATCTTCAGTCTGCGCTAGAAGGTGGTCAGAGTCTCTGCTGTTTTGACCTCTGTTCTGACGGGGAGGTCGTTCCACCACTGTGGAGCCAGAACAGACAGCAGTCGTGTCTGGGCAATGCAGGTGCAACGAGGGGTGTCCTATGGAAAATTCCTCTCAACTCTGTTTATATGGCAATAAAGTATTGTATTGTATTGTGGCTGTATGGAGAGGTCTGGCAGGCGTGTAGGGACTGATGATCTTTTGGAGGTATGCTGGGGCTGACGCCTTAACTGCCTGGAAAGTTAGCACCAATGTTTTGAATTTGATGCACATAGAGGTGACATGGGAGTGTCTGTTGCTGCATTCTGAGTTGGAGGGGTCTGATGATAGATGCCAGAAGGCCAGCCAAGAGATAGTTGCAATAGTCCAGACGGGACAATACCATCACATGGACCAGTGGCTGGGGTCGAGTCGGGGTTGAGAAAGGCGCAGATGCTCCAGATGTTGTATAGGAAGAATCTGCAATACCGGGTCACCGCGCAAATGTTCTCAGAGAGGGACAGTCTGTTGTCCATCGCCGCTCCAAGGTTCCTTGCACTGGGTGTTGGTGTTATCCGGGAGTCCCCTAGGGAAATCAAGAAGGGGAGAATGAAAAGCAGGACTGAAAATAATTTCTGTCTTACCTGGGTTGAGCTTTAGATGGTGGTTGTCCATCCGGGCTCTGTATGTCACTCAGCCAAGCAGAGATGCAGGCTGAAAACTGTGTGTAAGATGGTGAGAAGGAGAAAAAAAGTTGGGTGTCATCAGTATAGGGTTTTGGTGAAAAGGTAGAACAAGACTGAGCCCTGGGGACAAGACAAGGGGACAAGGTGCCGAGAGAGGAAAAAATAGAGAACCGTTGGCGAGAAGTGGAGTTATGCATTTGTGTTTTATAGCAGTTTACGGTGTCAGCAGAAAATAATCCCACCAGGAGTGACTGGTAAATTGAGAGGTCTAATGGGTCCCTGGATTTCCCCCCCTTCCTCTCAGGTTAGAGAAGGATTCGAGAGGAGGGGGAGAAGTAGTGACAGTGGGACAAGAGAAGGGATTAGGTAATTGGAGCAGGAGCAGTTACTCACAAAGATCAGGTCTAGGAGGTTGCTGGCCATGTGGGTTGGAGGAGAGCGTTGCAGGGAGAGGTTGAAGGAGCAGAGTAGCAGTAGGAAGGCAGAAGACTTGGAGGCTTTGTGGTGGATGTTGTGGACGATCAGCGAGGTGTGTAGTTCATTGAAGAAACTCCCCAGGGGCCCTGAAAGATGATAGACAACAACAGACAAAAAGAGGTTAATAGGGTAGGATATTGAGACAGACTGGCACTCAAAGGTGGATATAGATAGGTCAGAGAAAGAGGGGGAGATTGTGGGTGGTGAGAGAGCAGGCTGAAATGGGGTGAAACACAACATAAACTAGGACAGAACAAGGCTAGCATGGTATCTAACAGTTACAAACACCAGGTACCAGGACTTGAGGTGCTAGAGTATTTGACATATTTCAAGATCTACACCACTATTCGGTATGACTTCTTAAACAAATTGAGGGTTTTTTTGTATAATGCCTGGCATATTCTTTAGTCTTTTTCCGTAGATAAGTCTTTGCATATTATCCATAGTGAAGAAATGTGAATATCAAGGTATCATTTAGCGCAGATACTGTATATACAATTCCAAAAGGATAAGTTAAATAAAACATTTGAATTAAATTGGTTAAATCACAATTCATTAAGTTTCCATTCTTCCTGCAGAGAAGCAAAATTGAATTTCTCTGTTACAAAAATGAGAGATAATATAAATGCTTTTGACCTCATTAGGTTTGCTCAAAATTACTTTCTAAAATATATAATTGTGTGAGAACTTAACAAATGGGAGCAAAAGCCTCTCCAGAAACTTTTTTATTTACTATTTGAGACTGATTTCTGCATGAATATACAAAACTTGCCATGGCATTGCTTGAGGCCATCACATTACAAGAGGAAGCATATGCATAAAAAATTCTGCCCCTTGTGGTTGAGTCATGAACATCCCAAATTATTGTTGCTTTCGTATTTATATAATAATATAAACTGTGATGTAATAAAACTGCAAAATGACAATGCCAGATTGTTAAAAATACTCTCTGCTTGCAAGAACAGTAGTTTAGATGCTTATCAGCCTCTTATTTGCAAAACAGGGAAATACAGATCCAGCCTCCCCCTCATCATGCTCACGGTTTACCCTCACCTCGCCACAGACTCAGATAAATAAAAGGCATATTCTAACAATCCTTGATACCATTTCTCTATGTTCCAATATAAGAACAAATATATACAATTCAGGGGCGGCACGGATGGTGCAGTGGGTAGCACTGCTGCCTCACAGCAAGGAGGTCCTGGATTCGAATCCCCGTCGGCCGGGGCCTCTCTGTGCGGAGTTTGCATGTTCTTCCCGTGTCTGCGTGGGTTTCCTCTGGGTACTCCGGTTTCCTCCCACAGTCCAAAGACATGCAGGTTAGGCTGATTGGAGAGTCTAAATTGCCCGTAGCTATGAGTGTGTGAGTGAATGGTGTGTGTGCCCTGCGATGGACTGGCGACCTGTCCAGGGTGTATTCCTGCCTTTTGCCCAATGTATGCTGGGATAGGCTCCAGCCCCCCTGCGACCCTGTTCAGGATAAGCGGGTCCAGATAATGGATGGATGGATGGATGGATATATACAATTCAGAAGTTGCATGAATAAATGCAGTTTTTTTTCTTAGCTCAGTTTTATTACACATCCGACTGACATAAATGGTAAATGGTTGGCATTTATATAATGCCTTTATTTCTGAATGGTACATGCCTCTTCTTTCATTTAAGTCTTCAAGCATATGTGTGCAGTAAATAGTTTTTGAGATATTGACACTTTTCTAGGACTATAGTGTCAATATCTTTTATAGGTGAAAATTGCCCTTTAGAGGGGCAAGGTGGAAAGGGTTAATCTCCACTTTCACAACAACATCCATCTTTCTTACCACTGGGAAATAATTAGATAATTATTCCAAACTAAAATAATTGCTGAAGAGATTTTAAACACCTATATTGTATAGCACAAAAACCTTAGACAAAATAGTCATGTTTATGTATTTTTCCAGGCGATTGGTGAGCCTATTAGTGGGGACCTTTGACCATTTCTCCATTCAGAATCTTTCAAGGTCCCTCAGGTCCTTCAGTGTGCACTTGTACATAACCCTCTTTGTGCCAATAATCTTGACCTATATTTTTTGCAAATAAATTAATGCATTTCTCATGCATTAAAAAAACCTTCTCTGAGCAATTATATCACTATACAATAATTATACACAAATAATAACATTTTTGAGCAAACAATATTGTTAATTACCTGTGGTGTTTATTTCATACCACTTTTTTGCTCATCAAGCAATATAAACCTATGTAGTGGTATTAGTGCTCTGATTTTTTATTGGAGTTTTTTTATTTTTATGGAAAATTTCCTCCAACATCTTCTGTCAGCCTTTTTGCTGTTAAAGTGATACGATTGTGTGCACCATGCCACCACCTGATAAAGTTAATTAAGTTTAAATGATGAAGACCATTTAATTGCAGATGGAAGCACAATACAATTTTTAATATTCATAAATACATTTAAAAACTTTTAAAATCTGCCAAATGTATTATTGAAGAGCATGCAACTGAGCACCATAACATATTTTTAATTATCATTCTTGCGCTAAATGTTTTTTGTTTTGTTTTGATTATTATGGCGTAGAGGGAGTTAGTCTTGAATTTTTGGGTCTGAAACTGGCTTATAGACGTTATATCAGAGGGAAGCTCATCAACTGAGCTCTCCTGTGCATGATTGTGAATTTCTGTCAACACTTCTCAAAATACTTTACTCATAAAAAGTAAATAAATAAATAAAATTCTTCTTAGCAGAGTGTCAAGCTTTAAGAAATTGACACTTAATCTACTCCCCCATAGAATGCAAAAACATATTTCCAAAAACGAGGGACGATGCGTCTCAGTACCATGTCCTTTATTTGAATGCTTCACTTTCAGAAAGAATGAATTGACCGTTTTATGTAAGTTTTTTTATTCACGCCTCAGTGGCTAAACAAGAGAATTTGCTGACATTATTTAGTCCCTCTAAATATCTGTGAAAAACTCACAAAACATCAGGAACATCTCACCAGATTCTGGTGAGAGATTAGTCTCAATATTATTGACAAATGAGTGATCATGATCCACAAACAGGAGACACATCATAAATGTGTTTTGCTATCCACAAACAAATATCTCTCAACTTATGTCTTATAAATTGTCATTTAAATGAATGTGCACTGGTTTGTTAAATATATATTTGTGAATACATATACTCAGTGAGCACTTTATTAGGTATTTATTTGTTTTATTTTTAGACTTATAAAGTATTTTGCTGCTGTAGCCTATCCACTTAGTGGTTTGAAATGTTGTGTGTTCAGAGATGCTCTTCTGCATGCCACTGTTGTATTGTGTGGTTATTTGCCTTACTGTCACCTTCCCTGTCAGCTTTGACCAGTCTGGCCCTTCTCCTCTGACGTCTCACATTAACAACACATTTCTACCCTCAGAACAGCTGCCCACTGGATTTTTTTTGTTTGTTTGTTTGTTTTCTCTGCAAACTCTAAAGATTGTCCCAGTAGATCAGCAGTTTCAGAGATACTCAAACCACCCTATGTGGCACCAACAATCATTCCATGGTCAAAGTCACTTAGTTCACATTTCTTCTGAACATTTGGTCTGAAAAAACAGCTGAACCTCTTGAGACTGCTTTTATGTATTTAGTTGCTGCCACGTGATACATATCCTTCTGTATTTGTTTTCAATAAATCAGTCTCAAAATGTGGTTTGTGAAGTGTAGAATTTGCATCTGTGGATCAAGTGACACTCGTGCATTCAGTGACGTGAGTTTGTGAGTTTCCTTTTTATTTTATTTTATTTTGAGACTTTCCTTCTGCAATTCGCAATCGCTGTCGATCCACAAATGTGGCTTGCTAATTTTTTTGATTGTTTACTATTTACCAAAACACTTAGGCAACTTAAAAAAAACATTCATTTCTGAGTTGCCACATACACTGAAATTCTGTTTGAATTTCACTTCTACATAAGCAAATAATAATATTTATTTGTTCAATAATCAGTTTCAGCACATTTGCATTAAGATGATGATTATTAATAAAGGTGCCCTTTATTTATGTCCTTTGTTGAAATGTGTTATTGCCGGCATACAGTACGTCGATACTGGTCAGCTCACGGTTTATTGAAGAACATTGATCAAGAGATAAACATTGTATTGTTTCTGTATACTGTAACGATAGAAAAGGGAGTTATTTACCTGCTGGTAGCCTAATGCAACTGATATATTTTATTATTATGGGAATGAGCAGTCGCCTATTGAGATTATGATCATTGCCTAGATGTTCTGGCAAAATGTATAATGTATAAAACATTATAATATTGTTCTCCTTATTAAACCAAAATATTATTATTTTATTTTTGGGTAGACAAAGGGGAGAGGGGGGGGTTCTCATCATTCCTCGCACCCAGATATATAACAGGCTATAATGCTCCGCCACTGCGCCCGTGTGTGTGTGTGTGGGTGGGTGTGTGTTTGTGCATTGATGATTAGTATTTCTTCTTTATTCCTATACCTCTGCTTTTCAGTTCATGTACATTAATTTGAAAAGCAGGTGCTTTAGGATCTGCCATTTTCCCTACGATTGTGTGACTTACTTCATGTGCAGTCTACATATGATTTTTTTATCTTCTCAACTCATACCTCACTGGAGACGGGTTAAATAGGGCTGAAAACACGGAAAGCAGATATTGAAGAAAAACAAAATGTACTTCCGTTGATGAATAAAAAGGGAGTTTAATACATTTTATTAAATAAAAATAACATTATTTCAGCACGTCTATATTGTCATAAAATAGAGTAAAAGAGGCAAGATTTTTACATTTGCATTTAGCTTTATTTATTATTTTCCGTCATACATAAAAAGTGTATTTTCTCTCCCATGTGGACACATTACTGTTAACATTGTAAAACTAAATTCTGCACATGTCTGATAGCAGATATATTTAAGGCTTATGTAAGCAAGCTACAGGTATGACAAACCTGTCTAAATAACAATTACTAAAGCCAAGCTAATTGAATGTGGTACCTAGCAATTCAAGCTAGGTAGCTACAGTCGGGTAGCAAAGAACCAACTTTAAGTTAGCTTACCTAAGATAGGTAATTAAAAGTGCTCTCTTAAAAATAACATATCAGGTAGGCACTGCTTTTCTTCTATCCTCTTCTTTCTCTTTTAGATGGCACAGCCTGTTACTACTTTGGTTAATGCAAACTGGGGTAAACCTCTTGTAAAGCTAGAAACTTGGTGTCACCTTGACTAAATTTAATTGTCATTAAACCACATTTACGCTTTGACTTAAAGAGAATTACCCCTGCTCTGTCCCTTGCTGACTCCAAGCATTGATGGCACATTCTCACCCATATGCTCTGCACACACAAACTCCACACAGACTCAAAACACACCTTTTCAGACTGTACCTTAGTCCTCCCTCCTGATTTACTCTCTAGCCCAAATATCCCTCTTGTACACCCTGTACTTATGAAGACTATTGTTTTTGTTTATAACTGCTGTGGATTTGATGCTTTTCACTGGTTGGGGAACTTGTTAATCGCTTTGGATTAAAAGCGTCTGCTAAATGACTAAAATGTAAAATGTAACAGAGACAGTCTAGGGACAGACAGTGTCTTTTAGTTCCAGAAGCTATACTCAAGCTATGGAATTGCATTCCCATCGGAACATAATCAAAGGGAAAATAAGTCAATAGTAAAATATTAAAATATGAAATATGAAAAATGGAATGTAGTAAACAACAATAATAATTATTTGTCTCAATAGCAGACATGACCATTCATAACCACACAGAAACATTGTCATAAATCATGTAATTAGACACAGTTGAAGAGCCTAATAAAAACACAAATATTAAAATAGTATATATGATTTGGAATATCATACCATATCAAAAGAGCTTTTTAGACAGTTCTACATCCTTCAGCTGACCCCATTCTCATTTGTATGGATACATATTAAGAAAACATAATTTGCTAATATGAGGAGCCTCTTTAACCCCTTAAGTATTGCCCCTTTTCCTGACGCTAGAAAGAAAAAATGACAAACCAAAAATAAAATTAAACCCTTTCGACTGCAGGCATGATCCTGGTCTCTTCTGAAAGGTAACCCTTTGGAGTTTGTTTTCCAAGAGTCAGAATTACCCCAGATATTACTAAAACAAAGTTAGGAACACAGTGAAAGTGGAAGCTTTTTTCTCACTGAAAAGATTCTTTCAGTTTTTGACTGGATACAGATTATTGTAGGTGTGGCTGGTGCAATAATGGAGGCAATGGAGCCAAGTCACAACACTGGACAAATCCCACAAGTACAATCACCAAAAATGAGCATTCTGAATTGTTTTTTCTAATCTATGTCATGGCAGTTTTCCAAAAAGGACATTTGGAGACTCCAAAAGGACACATGGAAACGAAATGATATTGTGGGTCTTATGAGGTGTAAAATACTTAACCTTATTATTTTCCTTAATAAAGTAGAAAACACCTTTTATCCTGATGTGACCACTAGAAGCTGCACCTTTTAAAGAATTCTGATCCACAAAGATGCACAACAAGGTTGACACAAACTAGTTGCAAGAAACAGATTCACAAGCAATGTAAGAAGCAATATGCAGATAATGCAAGAAGTGATATATAAACAGATTATTTACATAAATTAACGTTACATTACCGCTCCACACCCATCTGGGCTACTACAGTGTTTGCACTTCCCTCCACCTGTCACCCTCCCCTACCTCTCTGTCCCAAACTCCCTCTCCTAAAAATGCCCTCTATTGTGTCAACACTGTCTGCCTCAGAATTAATCACTCAGACGAGAGATTCCTTGGAACTCCTCCAAAGGAAGTCCTCTATTTAGATGTAGGCATTGCTAAATAGTTCTTTAGTCTGGCATTTTTGGCATAAAAGCTCAAGAACAGACTCTACAGTTTTGTTATGCAGGCAAAAAAACGCTTTTGTTTCATGCAAGCCTAACAAACGGAAACGTAATGTCATTAGCTAAAATGCTTTTTAGTCATCACTTCTATAACATTGCCGTAGTCGGCTCTTTGATGAGATGAAGTGATATTGCATCTTCTTACACAAATACAAATACTGGTCAGAGACAGTCAGTCAGTACATGGGCTCATTGTGTTTGAGAGAGCCTATACAAATTGTAGATAATAGCATTTCTATATACAACTACTTTTGTAGAAGTATACAACAGCGAAACGGACAGCAATGATAATTGCTCTAGAGAAATTTTAAGTAAACAATGGATATTCTATCAACTTTTCTCTGAGTTACCTCACTTTTTAGAATGAGAAACTATTATTCATTTATAAGGAGAGCAACACACCTTCTTCAAGCTGTCTCGTCTCATGCTCGTGACCGTGATTCCAAGGCGCCAAAAGTGCTTTATTGTGCGGCGATCCACTAACCCGCCAAGTCCCTCCCATGTGAGCCGGCCAAACTCGGCTTTTTGCGGGACCAGGAATCGAACCCCGGTCCTCGGTGTGCAACTGCAACAACTGCAACCGCAAGTCATCTTCGCCTGTTGCGCCACCACAGCTCAGCTCTGGTGAGACTTAAGGGGTAAAAAAATATATATGGGAGATTGAGTTTAAAACCCCAGTGACATTCCGTACAGGAGTATGAATTGTTTGGATTAAAGGAATGCAGTTTATATGGTGCAATATTCTTGTTATCCATTTATACTACAAGAGTTTTGGAATAGTATTGACAATTTGAGTCCAAGCCTTTAGACAGACACTTTTCCATTCATCTTCCACAATAGCACCTGTAAATCCTTCCCCTGGGCTTGGATTCTGGAGTTGAGCAATTCTTCAAAAGACAAACTTGGAGGATAATTCACAGGTAGTCATCTAGTCGTTTTTCTCTGTTGAAAAGGCACTGCCATGGTTGCATGCTAAATACCTCCCAATTGGAAAGTTTTCCATTTTTTATTCAAAGACTGTTGAATGCAGTCAACATTTGCATATGCTTTGTTGTAAGAAAGAAAATCAGATGAATGTTTTTATTTTATAGACTGCAATACTCTGAGAGATTAACATTTTGGGAATGGGTGTCATTTAGAACTTTTTAATGTCTGTAAAGTGAAGCGAAATACAATTTGAATCATTTGTTGGAAGGGTTACTTGCAAAACACTCATTTTTGTGCCTGTGAATCTCTTTTGAATTAACCATCTATAACCAAACAAGTACAAAGCAAGGTTTCATTAGAATGTCATTTTATTCATTCTGATGATTTTTGGAGTGATCAAAATCTAATTTCCATGCATCACTTGCTAACTGATTTGTTCTGAGCCTGTAAAACACTTAACTTTCCACATTGTATGACCCCTGTATAATTGTGATCGCAAAGTTCCCCTGGAAAATGGATGCTTTGACTCACAGATTCAAATTTGCACTTATGTGTCAATTACAAAGAAACTAAAACCAAGGAAAATTAACCAAGGAATGTGTGAGGCGAATGATAGGTGTAAAAGACTCAAGTTATGACAAAAACATCATAAACATCAGTCAGGAAACACTGACAGAAGTAGTCTGCTGTAAAGCATAATACTGTACATCTGATGACCCACATAAACTGACCAAGCACTGTTCATGAATAAACACATCCATGTGTCATTACTTTTACATGTGTTTTCCTGTACAGAAGTATTCATTTAGTTTTTCACCATGTCCTTTGTTCCTTGCATGTTTCAGACCAGTGGAAGCCCTCAATGTATGAGATGAGTATGGGATGTTATTATGGCCTAATTATGTATCTGTGAAAATAATGCTAATGCTGTTATTAATTTGCATATTATAAATTATATTGCAGTTTAAAACAATTTACATATGAGAAATCACATCAGCTTCAGAACCTGTATTTATGTTCAGACAAATACGCAAGTGAGCGCATAATAAGAGCTATAATGATCTTAAGGTATGGTAGCAATGGTAGCTAGACATGCAAGGCTAGCTTACATGAGCTAATTTCTGAATCTGCACATTCTGATCGCACATATTCTTTGTTTTGTGTTCCACAAATTTCCATCAAGGTTGGATCACTATTTCTGCGCTGAAAGCATCAACAAAGCAAAACATAGCCTGCATAGTCCATTTCTACAAACCTGAAATGGATTGACAGGTTCAGTTTCATTCAATTTGAAACCTCTGATTTGAATGCATTGAATAAATTCAGCTCTATTTGCTTCATGAAGTGACTACCACTTGTATCTCTTCCTATATGACACTGTGTCTTTTACAAGTATTATTAAAGATATATTACCTTTGAGCGTCACTTCACACAGACTCGATGTTCTGACACTTTACCCACACCTCCAGAAATAGCTGATTCTCACATACGTGTGAAGCCCAGGTGGCTGGTGTTTGAATTGCAGATCTTGCAAGCAGCCTTGATACCACATTTGTTATGATGTATACAGTCTGTATTTTTTTATTATTTTGGCTCTCATTAATTTAGTCTCACTGCTGGAATTGGAGTTATATTTTTCTTGTTCTGTGAAAATAAATATTTTCAAATGCAAAATGACATGGGCTAAAAAGAAATAGCAGATGCAGACAAATAATTTCTGTAAGAGAAAGTTTTGTAAGGCAAAGCCATGGGGTGTCAGAAGTGGGACAATGTATTTTGGGGGATAGCTTTTTCCTGTGAGTGCTTTTTGTTTGTTGGGTGGGAGGTATCAGCCACTGTGTAATATGCTAGGAGAACAGTGGTGAAATACTGAGCTTTGAAGATTCCCTTTACCGCAGACAAATTTGGAAGCCTTGCTAACGCGGAGTCGAGCACCAATGACCCTCAGGATTAACCCTACCTGCTTGCAACTGTTTGGTGAGTGAGGGGCAAAGGAAGAAGACCTCTTCACTATGAGTTTTCTTGAATGATTTTAATTTTATTATTTTAAAGGGGACAAATCTTCTGTAATGCACAGTTTCAGTCTTTAAATTAATTAAATTAATTGTAAGGGCAATTGTAATTGATATAAATCAGAAGCACATGTGTTCGGAACAGCAGGGTTGAGAAACACAAAATTAAAATGCCTGGAGACTTAACTTAATATAGCAGTGATTAAACAGAGTGGTCCAAATTAATGCCACCCAGACAAAGTATTACATATAGTTTTACATCAAGCACACGCTATACTGTAGGATATAATAGAGGTTCTGAAATGAAATAGCCACCAAATTTGTTCTCTGGACTGGTGCCCCAAAGGGTACAGCTCTAATCACCCTTGTATAAATGTATTGGTTGAAATCTTACAGGGTCAAGCCAATGCTATTTATGTTGGTCTTAATCATGTAAATGGGGTGAATGTTGATTTGTCCCCTGCAAATGTGTAATACCGAGCCTTGTGTCACTGCTGTTAGAGCGGTGCCATGGAACATTTTAATCTAATCCTGCTGCACACCACCACATGGGTCTGATGCACAACCCATGAATAAATAAATGTCTTCAGGTAGGTTAATGCTTTGTTCTTCTTGCCCACATTTAAATCCAAATGCTATACAGTACAGTATACTTTTCAAATAAATAATTTGTAACATATGTAAAATGTAACATACAAGTAATTACATTTTGAATACTGCTTGAATGCCATGAAAGAATGCCATGTTAGTTATTTTTTTACTATCACTGCAAATGTACTCAAACATTATTTGTTGTGACAGTCTTGTTTGTAGTGTGTTGTGACACTCTTGCTTGACTTTCCATGAAACTGCTTTTCAAAATGCAAACAAATGCATACAGAGGTTAATAATCAATAAAGCATTTATTAATAAAGCATTAAAACACTTATTATCTAACATGAAGATGGTCTTTTATCAGTTTTAAAAAGGCCTGCATGATGGGGAAACTTTTCATAGTGTGCAAAGTTTCTTTTCAACCTAGAGCACTTAAATTTTCCACCTTTATTTCTGTATTGATCTCAGATACAAAGTATGAAAGGTCAATATCTCAGTTATGATATATATATATATATTTTTTTTAATTTAAATTTAAGGTGGTATGAGATGCATTTCTATCCTCAGACCCCATCCTACTTTTAAAATATTGTATCTTTGCAATATGAAAAATAGGATGAAAAAATACATTTACAATGGGGCCCAAGAGAAAGGGAGAGTTTTTGTGTAGGTATGTGGGGGAGTGTGTGTGGGTATGTGTATGTGCATGTATGTATGGGTACATGGATACAGGCGTATGTATGTATATATGTATGTATGTATGTATGTATGTATGTATGTATGTATGTGTAAAACTACCTAGTCATATGTGTATGTAGGTATATGCATGCATGCACATGGGAATGAATGAGTATGTAGGATTTTGTGTATGTGTATACTTTAAAACAAGTGTTAATGTGAACATCTCCTTCTATTCTGTTTTTGTGTATTCTTGTTTATTAAATAAATAAACAAATAGTTAAAAAAGCAGATTTTTCACTTTGCATTCTTTCTGCTGTTGTGTATAGTCTCTCTGCAGGCTGCCTTTTCCATTACTCCACTACTCCAGTGATAGAAAAATTATCTTGGTCTGAAACATTCAATCTACTGTCCAAGTCACATCAAGTTCCCTTGAAAAACCTATTACTGAGTAGTAAGTCGACAATCAGTTGCATGATAAGAGCACACAAAGTTACATTTATTTATTTATTTATTTATGATTATTTTTGTACTCAATTTCCAGTTATTTTCTTCAGCCTCTCACTGCATCTTTCTCCTTTTCACTCCACAGTCGACCTGCTGAGCTGTGTAGCCATTGCATCACAGCAATGCCCTTCGTCTGGAGATGCCGGGTCAACCACTGGACCCACTCTTGTGCAATGAGGCTGAGAGCCAGCCAATTAATACCATATGTCCCTGGGTGCCCCTACTGCTGATTATGCATTTCCCTATTGCGCTGCTATCCACAGTCAGACTCGCAAGGTCAGGATTTAATACTGGACCAAAGGCCCATCCTAGTCTCCATCTTGCTCAACCAATCAGAGAATGAACATCGTGGAGAGGTGACCAGCGGGCACTAGCAATACATTACTCAGGGTCTCTACAGCCAAATGCATATGGAGCAAGAAATATAAACCAATACATAATGTGCATATGGCATGTGCTTTATAAACCCCTCATTCAAAAAACATCAGCTTCATGGTTACTTACTTTCTCAAACTTACAGTATGCAGAGAATGCAATGGAAATATAATTAATTTAATTATTTGCAGTAAGTTCTTTGGCAGTAAGCCTAATATTGTATATTGTCTTTTCCGATATGCAAAGACTGCTGGGAAATATGCCTGTGTATATTTTTGCTCAATGCGAAGTATGTCTTTTTTTGAATTTCTTATGCAGAACAACATATGTTTTAAGGTCAGGTTGTGGAATGAGAGCAGGAATCGTAGCTGCAAAGAAGCAAAAAACAAAACGCTTTATAAACACAAAAGTGGATCTCAGAAAATTAAAATAAAACATTGCAACAGTGGAATTTTTGTTTTCTAATTAAGAATGTATCTCGAACTACTTGAGAAGTGACATGGGGCAGTAGAGACTGAATGGACTGGCTATACTAGCAAGAGGGAGCTGAACTTGAAGGAGATTTCTGATGATTTTGCACAACACATGGCTGGTCAGGTTCAATTGAGTGAGTATATGAAAGTTCAGTTTCCAATAATTAGAGCTAGGCCATCTCCATTCTTGATTTGAGTGAGCAAAGCTGCCATGCCAAACCTTGATCATTTTAGTTAAAGATAACTGTAATCCACTGTTTAGCTGACTAGTATGGTTCAGTTGTGCAGGTTTTGGCTGTAGCAATATTTACCTAGCTAGATGGCTAACACACAGCTCACTGATCAGTGGCCATGTCAAACCATGCCTTTCTGGGCTTTTTGCTCTCATGTTTGTGCTGTGTAAAACCAGATTAAAATAATTTGCTGTTATTGTGGTAAAACGAAAGGAACCATCATCCTAGAGGTCATATTTATAATAATACAGGTTCCACAAATAATGATCAATGTGGGAAATAAAAATTTGATCAACAATAAAGAACGTATGTAGCAATTTCATGATTGTGGTAACATGCAGTTTGACCTTGACCTTCTGAAAGGCAAGCACTAGCTTTCACAGGCCTCCTCCAAAGTATCTTATATATTTTAAAAGGCTACGCTTAGAAAATCAATAAACAGACTAGCTTGTCTAACACTAGTCTGCACTTTACTCTTTTGGAGCATTAAATGGAGATGGCAGATATGCCATGTGCTAAGTTACAGGCTGGCGGCATCCACCCTATACCTATAGACAGGCTCATCATTGTTTTAACTTCCTGGATTTTTAAAAAAGGACAGTTTGGATGAAACAGATTTTCGTCATGATTATTTATTTTCTTATTGAAGTTTCTTTGCCTTTGAAATGTTTTCGGAATTAAAATGTATAATGAATTTTCCATTACCGTGGTTGGTAAATGAGGGTATGCAGCTCTGGTGATTAGTCTGTGTGTGTAGGCCTATGTCGGGCTGCTGGGAATGGTGAGAGTATGAGGGGAGTTTTGCGGCCGTTGTGTGTGTGTTTTGAAAGAGAGTATGGTCGTGGTGAAAAGACGATACAAGGGAGTTCAAGTAAAAACATTTCTTTGTGCGAATAAAGGAAGCAAATACCTAAGGACTCCTAATTTCTTGCAGTAGAAACCACTAATTTGGGTGTTACTCTGAGGTTGCTGACAAGTGAATGGTGCAGCTATCGCTAACTGGCTATAATTAGAATGACATTAGAATGACTGTCAATGTTAGGTCTTTGTATACTGTATAAATCAAGCTTCAGATAGCATTTCTTCCCAACTCTCTTCATCTTCTTCCTACGCTACTTCAGTCTTCTGAATTTTTAAAAAAATTCATCCATTTTGTCCATCTTCTCAATGGGTGCATTTGTGATACTTCATCACCGCAGTGAGCCGGGTGGAATTTCTTCCAGATGCCTCACTCTCATTAACATTTCAATACACTTTCTTGTATGAGTCATATTCCAGGGTTATGCTTTGCCTTTCATGGGCTGGGTGGGGGCTGTGGACCCAGGGACCTTGGGAGCTGTTAGCTAGTCCCTCAGTGTAGACATTCATCACCACACACAGGGTGACCAGACCACATTCCGTATGGAAATAGTGCTGTTCCTAAGTCTGCACTTCCCTGTAATTACCAAGTTGACTCCCTCCCGCATGTCGGAGTAGTGGTTTCATTGTCCATTCCACTCCAGCACTTTGTTCCTTTCCATAAGCGTGAACGGTAAAGGTGTCACGGTATCACTCATCAATATCAGAGCTCTGGTGTACCCCATCCAATCTAGCTGCTCACTCAGCTCCATAGCTATATTTACCCACCACATGCAGAAATCTGAATATTTTTGTTTCATGGCCAGACCTACTGTAGGCCATATCCATAATCCATTTGCCTCATAACAATACTACTTTCTCAATTTCCTTTTTCCACCTTCTATACCTAACTTTGCTTATGTATTCACTACACGTATCAGTTGTAATGTCAGCATATCAGACTTGTTTGTTGCCTAAACCTTTATGTATGCACTTATGTAAGTTGCTCCTGATAATAGCTATTGTTCATCCATTAATTTTCTAAACCATCTGTGTTCTGACCTGGTAAGGCTGTCACCCTAATACCAGTTGTACAATTCCTTAATGTAAATTTAAAAACCTGGAAGAAGGCTTTTGTAGAATACTGTCCCAGAAGTATTATATTACAGAGATCTACCTATACAAAACACTGGGAAAAAGAGAAAAAGCGCTTGAAAAATGTCAGTCTCAACTTCGGATACCCAGAGCCATTGAGATTAGATTTGTCTAGTTACTGCCTTTTTATTAATTCTGTAAAGTGCAAAAAATCTAAGAAGAGAAAATGAGGGAAAAGTGCCCATGAGGTAATCACTTGGTCATTTAAAGCTGTAACATGAAATGGTTTATTGCTAAGAACAAAATGTACTTTTTGGATTAAGACAGTTCCGGTTAAACTCATATATGTGATATATTAGACAACATTAAACAATATATTTGTTGTAGAGTACACCTGTTTGTAAGACAACATGTATGCTGTTACAAGCTGTTACATGACAGCAAGTCCAACATCACCAGTGTGAAATTCTGAAAATACTGTACTGTAGAAAGCACAAACTCATATTCTGCCCATCATGAACATAATATATGTGGGAAGAACTGCACCACCATAGTGCACCCATAATATGCAGCAGGAAGCATATTTGTCAACATTGCAAACTTACAAACTTGTTCATCAGTTACTCCATAATGAAAATGAGGCAGTTCAATGGAGTGGAAAAATGTCCAATATAGAGTTATTATATGCTGCACATGCAGTGAAATTGTTGTTTATTTATGAATTAGAATTTTGTTATGAATAATCAGCAAAGTAAAATAAATGTTTTTTATTTTATTTTATTTTTTGCATTTTACCAACCAGCCTGAAGGTTTGGAGCAGACCTGAACTACATGGGACCAGGGTTGTGTTCCACAATGCAGGATTACGGACAGGGTCTTGGTTTTACTCAGTGCAATCACTCCATAATCCTGCTTTGTGTAACAGGCCCAAGATTGACCTGAGACATTAACAGATGCAATTAATTCTCATAACATAAGGGTTGAAACATTAACTTCCAGTGTAGAGAATTTCATCATTCTTTGACACTACCGCCAGGTGGGTGCAACACATTGATGGTGGTTCAGGCAAGTTTCTTCCTCACTACTGTAAAGCACTATAGTCTATACAAGTGTCAGCTAGATGCAATGATCTATCTATCGATCTATCTTAGAAAGGAACCCTACAGCTTCCAGCAGGCACACAGTAAACTAAAGCAGCATACAGTACACAGTGGTTATAAAAGCCACAGATATGAGAAAGAGATAATGATGTATTATTGAGAATGATGTGATATTTCAATGAGTCATTATGGATAGTAACAGAGATCGTTGAATAAAACTGTTTTTACACCAATACTGAATGTGATTGATCAGCAGCACCTAGGCTTGAGAAGCCATGCCATTCTGTGCCATCCAAACCTTCAGAAAAGAGAGAGCAGGATGCAAGGAATGGGAAACTGAGATTAAGCATGCTGGGATCTTGGGAATACAGAGAATGCACTTCCAGGCTCTTCACAAAGGAAAACTCATTTGTCAGCCAGGAAATAAAATACAACAGTTAACATTCCAAGACAGACATAATAGTAACCTGCATAAAATTTTAAATGTAATAACTGTGACAGGCATTGCATTACAAAAGGAGCTAAGCATTACAGTTTTATCTTACAATTTCACTACTGTGCTGGGCCAGTTTCACTGACAAAGATTAAGTTAAATCCTTGACTAAATTGAGTTTTGTATGGAGAATCTCCATTCAAAATGTAATTTAGTCTAGGACTAGGCTCATTTTGTGTCTGACAAACTGCCCGTGTAAATTTATACATAGGGAGAAATACAAGTGAATTTAGGAAACACTTTACAATGAGGTTACATGAATTGGCGTTAACTAAATAACTACGGACTAATCTGTGCAGGTTAAGTAATTGTACATCATTAATTAACAACTACCGTATTTTTATTCATGCCAATGTCAACAGTTAATGTATTTGTTCATGGTTAACTAACTATAAGTTTAAATATTCTTGTAACTAATACATTTAAGGCTTATGGAACGATAACCCATGGTATATTGTGGATATTGGCACAGCTAGCAGTGTGGTTAGGCACAACACGAAGCGGTATACCACTCAGTATCCCGTAGAGTTCCATAACACTTTTGTACAACGGTTACCACATTTATCTGTCCAAATTTCACAAAAGAAAGACAAGACAAACATTAAATGAATGTAGTTTTAATGGAACTATGTTTTATGGTAAATGTATTCTTCCACTGAACAGCAGTTTATTGGTTGCTAAGCAATGGTACTGCTAACGTTAGCTAGCAATAATGTATCCCCACGGCACTAGCAAGTTTACGTTACACCTGATGACACCGATAGTTATTTGTCTTCGTTGTAGACGTTTATCTGGACGCTGACAGATAAGTGAAGTTATTGAAACAACACATAGCGTCATTATGAGTCATCATATATCAGCAACGCTGTGATGTATCGACACCAAACTTGGTACATAAGCTGTGTCTGAAACCGCAAACTTCCATGCTCCGCACTATGATGATCCCAAGTCCACACTCCAGTCAGCATTCGGGAGTTTACACATGGAGCGTGACAGCACAGTAGTTCGGATTGTTTTGTTCATTAGTGGGATGCAGCTTGTGGCGACATCTGACCCATTACCTGTAAATAATATAAGTAGATATACAACTGAAATAGTCTTGACAGCTATATGTAAACTCAGAAATAAAGGTACAGTGAAATGTTTCTAGCTAACGACTTTAGTTGAAATCCTTTTGCTCGTGTTCAAGAAGTCGTGTATCGTTATGCCCAGAAATACAAAATATTGACCATCTTTGACATGCTGCATAGACTACACACGATGGCAGCACAACTCTTAAACCTCTCCCCAGTAGTGGAGTGCCCATTCAAATAGCCACCGATAAGTGGTCAGAGCTGCTAGAAAGCTGTTAGCTTTGGCTGCCTCGTCCTTCGCTGTCTGTCTCTCTTGCTCACGCAATTCTTCCTCTGTAAATTCTGGTTAAAAACAGTCAGGTTGTATTTTTTCATAAAAATCGAAAAGCTCGTCCTCTAACTGTGAAGTTAGCTGTCCGTCATATCACCCCACCTAACCAAGTTAGGTTCCGTGATATTTGTATGCTAACGTTGCCGTATTTTTGTTGGAGTGTCATATGATCGCCTGGATGGGTGGCCGTCCATAAACCAGTCTCTGTGTTCAAGGGTGAAGTTTGAGCACCTGTTACCTTCTGGGAAACACAGTATGGAGAGTCAAGCCAAACACGTCCAGTCCAGATTAACAATGAACTCACACACAGTCCTCACGCCAATGTGGCAATTAAGACTTTCCAAATAGCCTGACCTGCATGTCTCTGGACTGTGGAAGGAAACAACATGCAAACACCACATTATTTTAAATAATTAATTGCGTGAACCCAACCCCTTGTTGAATTTGTTCAAATATGAGTATGAAGCTGGTTGGCTGTCAGTGAAAGCAATATCGGCCACCATACTCAGTTTGCATGAGTTCTTTTGACTTTCATCGTCACAGCTTTAAACTGACCATTTATCATTCATCTATTTGGCTGCACCTCTGTTTTTGTTTGGCTTGTAGTCAACAGTTGAGTGATACATCACAACCACAATGTTGATAGCTTCTGCTTTGGCATTCTTGTTTGTATCATCTTTTAATGGGCTACCATCATCACAACTCTAGGTCAGAAAAAGGTTTAAATCTGCATAATATTGAATAGCATTCGAATTTGAGTACCGTTCACATCAGTATTCAAAAATAGGATGATTAATCAGCAACAGAAGAATGTCTGCTTTAATCCATTACATGGCATGCAAAATAATGCATGGTGAAGCAAATGTATTCAGCAATAGAATTTGAGGTTTCCATGTATTTAAAAAAAAGAAAGAAAAGAAATTAAAGCCTCCAATATAAATATTAATGTATTCAAATTGTCTTCCATGGAGTGCTTTACATGAATACATACTGTTTCATAAAGTTGGTAAGGTTATCCTACTGTACTGTCAACTTACCTTAATGATCTTAATGACCACGGAAAAAGGGGATGCATTCCTTTTTTACTACAGTTTTGGATATGGATTTAACATACTACTGAATAAGATTTTCACATTTTACTTATGTTACTGTATATCATACAATGGTTTTTTTGTTTGACATGAACCAAGATTTTGATTTGGGATATGAAAATTTAAAACCTAGACATACATATCAGTACTAGACTTTATATAGAGCCCTTATATCTTACGAGTAAAAGCAGTGAACTTGGTAGTTCTGTTCTGTTCCACCCCAATGGATTGACCTGTATTGATTTTGGCGTCCTGTACAGTGCAGACTAGGTGATCATTTGCCCAATGATCTGAGGACACAGCAATCTGTCAGGTTTAAAGGCAAAGGGAGATTTTGTATTGATTCAGGGGTTCAGTAATGTGATATGGGGTTGTGCTTAGGAACTGGACTACACATGGGTTGCAAGCTACATTCCCAAGCAGGGCAGTACTGCTCAACTCTTAAGCAAAGAATACATCCCAAATAGGTTTAGTAAACATTGATGTATTATATGTAATTGGCTTTGGACATAGGTAATTGCCTACTTTTAACAAAAAATTACATGGCAGCTAATGTCATGTGTTTTTTTTTTTTTAATAAGACATTCCGATGAAGAAAATAATAGAAGATAACTAACTTCCTCATTGCAACAGCTTTGAGCTAAAAAAAAAAAAAAAACATGACATTAGCTGCCATCAGTGACAGTTCACTGATGTGAATGTTAATCCTGCTAAACTATGACCCAGACATGTCACTATCAGTGGAAAGGAATGTTAAAATAATACAACATTAAACTGCATGCACTGGCTATACTATATATAACTGCCTAAATATGATAATGATGGCCATACTATTCATGAATACAGCTGTATATATCCTTCTGTCAAAATATGGCGGGGGTGAACTTTCGTGGTTTACGTGATTATACAGCTGATTACGGTAAAGAAATGCTGTGGAAAATGCATGAGCATAATCAAAGTATATTCAAGAGCACGGAACTTCAAAATTGTATATAAAGAGCTCTTGGAATCTGAATTAAGTGCTAGATGTTTTCCTGAAATGGAACCTGACTGGGCCAATGCTGCATGCAGCTGGGGTTCTGTAGAAGTTCATATTATTGGCCATAGTGTAGCACTGGAAGGGATGTTTTGGTTATTCTCTGCCTTATTGGATAAAAGCAACTTTTCAATAGGGCGGCAGAATGAGCAGTTCTGCAGTACAATGATTGTGTGGCTCTGCTGAAGGACTAACAGAGAAAAACTTGCATCTCACTGCATGAGTTTTGGAGAATGTATCCTCTTAAATACCTTTATATGGGTGATCTGGCAGCTATGAGATGTATTCATGATTTGGCATTTCATATTGGGGGATAAAAACATTGTAGTAAAACTTAAAAAATATGTATATCCTACAGGCCACTACCTTCATTATTTTATAACAATTGCTCATCACTGCGCAACAAGTCTCTTATTTCAAACGGCTTCCATTTCTGGATTACTGTAACAATTTGAAGTATTGTGCTGCAAAGGAATACATCCTAAATAGGTTTAGTAAAGATTGATTTAGTATATGTAAACAATAGAGAATTGTCCTATTTTAACAAATAAATGAGATGTTTGCAGCATTTTTGTGGGGATTATGGAAATTAAATGTTAATTTTTCTACTGAATATACATCCTCTAGTCCTGATGGCAAGACAAGCAAAAAACTTTAGTGAAGGCTCAGCACAAAATGGGGATAAATTGATGACCTGCATAGCCCATATGGTAAAAAAAATGATGAGAAAATGGAGGACTGGAATAGACTATTAGGCAGTGTTTATTTTAAAATGTTTCCCAAACCATTCCCCATTTGGCTCTGCCAGTTTAGCCTTTCTTCTTTATTTGCCTCCTGACCTTGCAGTGCTCTCCATCTTAGGCCTTGCTGTCTTAATTAAATGTGTAACAGAAGGTGAAGCTGGGTTTCAGTTCTGAACACCTGCTGACACCCGCTTTTGGAAGGAACATTTGGTCAATTTGGTCTTCAACAAGAACAAAGGACGAGGCATTGTGTGGAGTTTGCAGTGTCCTGCACTTAATTACCTCATAAAAATGACAGCAGTGTTTTGCCGGTTCTCTTTCCCATCAAATGTTGCCAGATTGTTTATAATTAGTACGGAAGCCTTAAATCCAAATAATTGTCATACTTTGACAAGTAACAATGCATTGTGGCAATAATGTGAACAAACTATCAAAACAATGTCCTGCCACATTAATGTCCTCCCACCCTCCTAGCCAAAGATAAATAGGGGTGCACTCAGAAAAAAAAGAGAAGAGAAGATTCTGTAGCAATTGCAGCAAGGCAATTCTGCAAACCTCAGAATGAGGAGAGTGCCACAGTGTCGTGGGAGTGCCACAGCATTGAGATGAGAGAGTCCTTGAGAACAGAGGAGTGAGATGAAGCATCTGTGCGATGGTTGTTGCTCAGCTTTATTAACTTGATTGGAGAAGGGAACCTTCACACCTGTGCACTGTGTGATGAGGATTTTAAACAGCGCACGCACAGATGATGTCATCAAATGCACTTCCATTTGCTTGAGGTGACAGTCACTCTTTGCACAAGAACTGTCAGTTTCCATGTGAAACTCACTTCAGTTGCCTCACCCAGACTTGGATATGATGCCAGACACGTCACAGTCCAGTAAAGAGCAGACAGATGTCGCCTTTTATGTTTGACATCTCTGACAACCATGAACAGATTCAGGTTAAAAAGATTTAGGTCTGCATTGCCATTTTATAAATTATTTCTGGTCATGTTCCTCCTGAGACCCATATCTATTTCTGTCATTTCAAGCCTCCAAGTGAACTTGTTTTATCTGCTCAGAAATAGAAAGGGATTTCCTTAGTTTGGGCCATTCCTAGTTTGAGGTACTGTATTGAGTTTGTAAGGCAATTACTTTAGAATTAATCAGATTTTACACAAATAACAACTAAAATGTGATGGAAAACTTGAAGAAGCTCTCTTGCAGTTTAGCATTTAAAGTTCTATTGTTCATTTTTGTAACACTCCAATATTTGACATTGGACATTTCATGCAGTAAAACAGTGACCATTAATTATTTTGAATAATCAAAACAGTACAGTTGAGATTTCAGTGGAGAAAGCACCATTCAAATAGCAAGCTTCACACCAGTGTCTTGTGAACCAAAACCATTGTGTGACACTGCACCCATAATATAATGGACTCAAAAATGAAAAAAATACAAATACAGATCAAGATCAAGATCAATTAATTCTACTCACATTAACTCGTAAATACCATAGGGATTTTTAAAACTTTCTGTTCAAAGAAAGATTAAATCTTGTGCGACAAATGTATCTTTGTGCTCAACAGGCTTGGCCAACAGGAGTCATGGTTGCTCTTAATTGACTTTGTCCTTTAAATGATTACAGTGTTTGGATTCAATTAATTATTCCTCAGCAGTTTTAATTTTTTTAAGTGCGCCTTTCCAGCTGATGCCCCCATCAATCTGCCTTCATAAATCAGTCTGAACTCTGAGACACCGAGTTCTTTCCCGCCGAGTTCAATTTGTCTCATCATCTCCAAGACGTGCTGTGTGCAACTGTATCATCATTTAGTTTTATCTATATGCTTCCAAGTGGGGTGAAACATTAAGGGTTCTATTTTGAGGGTAAGAAAGCTATTTACTAGCACAGCCATCTTAAGTCAAATCAGAGTGTTGGAGTAGGGCAGAGAGAAACAAGCATTTTTCTGCCAGCATTGGTATTTTCAAAAGGCACCGCATCCGCGTCTCTCAATCGACCGCTTGTGGGCATACAATGTATTTTTTGACTGACAGTGGTGTTCGTTAAATTTCGACCAGGTTGTTATTATTGCCCAGTTTTAATAAAACCTAAAAAACATGAAAATATAAGGTTGCATTTTGTATGTGGTTTGAGCTGGCTATATCATTGGCCTATTTTTATGTGTTCTGTGAGACTGTGGAAAGGGGTGGCCTACTTTATTCAGTGCAAATGTGGCCAGAAGTGCAGCAGGCAATGCACAATTGGCTGTAATGTCACCCAGTGGTGGGTAGGTTTCAGTCAGCCAGTATTACAGGGTGTCCAAGTTTCATTGCTCCTGGTCATAGGCACAAATATGGCTACTGAGCTGCACATTAAATGTCTTCCTCCATCACTGTGCTAACCCAGCTTGTGAACTGCAGCATGATAAGAACCAGTGGCAACTTGCGCAGGAAGAGAGTGCATGCTTATCTGTGCTCTCCCAAATCAATAGTCAAAGTAATGAGCACTTATACAAATATGCATGTATTTCAGATGTGAAACTGTTGCACAATTATTCCATTAGGCTGATTCAACTGAAATCTTCGAACAGGAAGAGGAAAACTCCTGAAAAAGTTTCTGTGATTTCTCTAGAGGCCACAGATGCTGGACTCTTTGTGCCTAGGAGCAGTGAAGCATTCAATATTTACCCTACTCATACTATGAACAGAAGTGAACCTGACCTCTAAATGGTACAAAGATAGCATGATACATTTCTTCATATTTTAAAGCAAGATTAATTTTTTTGCACTTTCAAAATAATAAAAAGGGAAAAGGCCCTGTGCGAGCTGCACTGTCCTCTCCGACTGTTCCCCAGTCTCAGACCCCTACTGTGGAAAGAAGCGCACTTTTAACATCCTGCACTCATTCGCACTGCTGTCCAGGTGTGTGCCTGCTTAACCAGTAGACGTGGTCCTCGGATTGCCCTGCTTCTTTCCCACAAACCGAGCCCAGTGGCCAGTGTTTATTTGACATAAGGCTTACTATACATAGAAATCATCTACTGTATTATAGCAGTAGAAGTACTACAGTATATTTTTTGGACAGACATATGTAGTACATTGTATGTATTGCTCTTAATTTATCACGAATAAATAAATATAAATGGTATCTCATTTTGGGTGAACAGAGAAATTATTGTGATTAATCTTTTTTAAATGGCTATATTAATGCTGTAGCACTGGCTCAGTGTAACAAATCAATTCTATGCAACTTTTCTGTGACCAGTAAGATTGTCTGCTCTTGATTATGATGAAATAGGAAGTTATGCAAATAGTCCATACTACTCTACCATTAGCCAGCCATGCATACACAACACTGAGGCATGGTCTGCTGCTCTCTCTAACACAGGGATGAATAACTAGCCTCTGGAACCCAGAAGCTCAGAAGACTCTCTTATAGTCCGTCTTCACATCACTCAAGCAAATGGGGTCACATCGTGAAGAAATAACCGATTTTCTCATAGAAATAAATGGAAATGAATCATTCTGATGATAATCATCATCTATAATCTAATGGTGAAATTTTAAATTGTCTGCTTTCAACATCCTATTATGGGTGTTTCAGATTAACCATTAACAGAAGACTGATGTGTGCTGGTAGTCCTTACTCCTACTGGATTATTCCAACTCTTGAAATGTATATACAGACCATGTCTGCATACTTTTATGCATTTAGTTGCTGCCACACGATTGGCTGATTAAATATTTGCATTAACAAACTGGTCTACCTCATAAAGTGAAGATAGGATACACTTCAGTAATCATTCTTTGACACTTTAATAAGGTTTTAATTGCCTCCCAAATTATTTTGTATATTGCACTGATGTCGTCGTTTTCTCTCTCCAGATAACCTAAGCCCAGGTTGTAGCAAAAGTGCACCCAGGACAGAAATGGCAATGCGTATCATCTTTTCTAAAGACAGAATGGGATCAATTGAACCATCAAATGGCTTGACCTGCCGAGAGAACCCTTCATGTGATGTTTTAGTAGTTGGCTTTCAGCAGGCTACATCAATAAGATCAAGCACCTGCACTCTCAGGGTCTTTTTTCTGTGCTGCAAGGCAGAAGCCAATACTTCTGACAGAATTATGTGTAGGCTTCAGTGCCAGTGAGAGGACCACTGACAGCCCTCTTCATTTCCATATTTATAGATACAAAATAACTTAAGGACAATTCTTCTCAAGGGGGTCAAGCTCGGTGGGTGCTTAGGGATGATAAAACTTTGCTAGAACTATAATTATACAGTATGTTCTCATGAATTCTTATCATCATTACAACTCTGCCTTAAAAGTATTATTGGTTTAAGTTCATAAGTTCATGTAGCGCCCATGGAAAATGATGCAGGAATTTCCCTAAATAATAATGATAAATATAATTTCATAATCTGGTAAAGGAGTGACCTTGCATTGGCCAATCAGGATGGTTTCCACATTTCCTCTACTTCCTTTTGAGTCTTTACATCTTTTTTTTTTTTTTTTTGCAGTTCATAAAATGAGGTCTGTAAATTTAGTTTACCACCTGTACTTCCCAAAGTCATGTGTTTTTTTTTAACAGAACTGGCAACCAATGATTTAAATTTTTATTTAGTGATGCTTTGAGTGTCAGTCATGGCAGTAGAACCCATCCTCCTATCTCCCATAAGCCTTTAGTCTTGCCAGCTGCTTTTTTGCCAACCACCAGGTTTTTAAGGAACCTAACCCTGCTGTGATCATATTCTTAGATCATATTCAAACCCTGTGTTAGTATGTGCTGTACATCTCAGATTTTCAGGTTCAAGATTGACAATGTTCACAGACACTGACCACCTACTGAACTGAACAGATTTACTGTCCCCAACTGTGATTCCTCATTTTGAATCGTTCACAGGGGAATGTATACCCAAGCTTGTCACAAAACAGTGCTTGTACAACCAGGTGTTTTATTTGCAAGGATGCAGAAACGCCTGTCTCATGAGACCCTTCTTTGGATTAGACGCAGATCCTTTTCATCAGACACATGAGGCACGTCAACCAATTTCCCCAACATCGCATTCTTTAACTATAGTGCCTCTTCCTCATTCCTCTTTGAGAATCATTTTAAAAAATGATTGAGGAGTGTGACATTCTTTGGTTTAATACTCAATGTTTTGCTTAATTAATAATGAGGAGTTGATATTATGGTGTAATTATGTATACTATATCTAATTACATACCCATCTGGTTGAACAGTCAGTTCTTAACTGAGATTCATATAAGGTTGTGCTGTAATACTTGAAACACACCAAATGTAGTTCCATCTTCCTAGGAAGGGTCTTGCTTTTCATGATTTACATATATGGCAATATGTTATGGATGTTACTTCAATCACATGCTGTACCAGGTAAATGTTTCTTCATCTGCTTCTTTGCCTCTACTGAAATCTGATCCCAAAGGAAAAGTTAGAAGCATCAAAGATATGCTTTACCGGGGTTTTTTTTTATAATATTTCCCATGTAAAAATATGATTTTTAACAATTCAATTTGACCATATATTTTTGGGTGAATGATGCCCATTCTTAGAATGCAAAGATTAGTCACTAGAGGTGCTCCCTGTATGTTGTCTTTATGTCATGTCATTACTACTGGTTTAAATTGCACAACAGTTACTGTACATAAACAGTTACTGCTCTGGCCCTGAAAATAGTATCTTTTGTTGCTGCTTTCTGTTGTTGAGCACTGCAGTGTAAGATTAATTTGGGCTGCTGTTTGTTCCTGTTTGCCACTACCTTTGCTTTTAGCAAGCATTTTATATTAATGTAAGGCCTATTTAGAACATTATCACATCCATTACCTGAAAATTGCAAACTGGCTGTATTTAAGAGGTTTGCTACAAAGTATTTCTCACTGACAGCTGCGAGAGGAAGCATGGCTGTGGAACTATTTGCATAATAGAAATCATGCGTGTCCGGAGCATTGAATGGTGTATTGATGATGAATATTTCCAACAGAATCTAATCTCAGCCACAGAAAATGAGTTGTATTTCAGCATGCTGCTTGCTTTGAATATGTTACAGTTTCTGTATCTTTGTGTTTGCTTCCCTTACCATTCTGAGTCAATATAATATTAGGCTCAAGGTATAGATAGGTACAGTAAACGCTCTTTTTATTTTCCAAAACTGGGAAAAGTGCCACTAATTGCGTTCTCTTTATTCAATGCTCACGGTATAAACCAAGAATATACTGGGAATAGTGCTGTAATGTAGATTAGACTGTAAATGTTAAAATGGTATTAGTCAAACCCATAATGTTCATGTGTGGTCATCCATGGGATCTTTCTTCAAATGCTTGATTTCATTTGTAATAAGGAATGGACTGAGGAATTTAGAAGGTCATAAATCATTATTACTCTTATTTTTGTGATCAATTATTATTATATTATTATTATTGTTGAGAGAGGGATACAGGAGCATAGAAATACAGAAAATACTATAGAAGATGTATTAATAATAGTCATAATAATAATACGGGGGCGACAATGGCTCAGGTGGTAAGAGCATTCGGAGGGTTGATGGTTCCAATCCCACCCAGGGTGTGTTGAAGTGTTCTTGAGCAAGACACCTAACCCCCAAATGCTCCTGATCAGCTGGTTGGTACCTTGCATGGCAGCCAATTGCCGTTGGTGTGTGAGTGTGTGTATGAATGGGTGAATGAAAAGCATCAATTGTACAGCGCTTTGGATAAAGGCGCTATATTAATGCCAACCATTTAACCATTTAATAACCTGATGCCTCCTTAATCATCATCCTGTAACCAGGCAACTCTACACACCCCACCCTCCCCATGGATCAAAAACACCATATATCCGTGCTGTAGACAACTCCATATGAATAATATCAAAAAACGTGCAAATCCAGTGTAATAACAGCGAGGACTTACTTGGCTGCTGTGAGTCCACCTAGCCAGATATAATTCTGATGCTGTATAAGGCAAGAGTCGAGTCGCCAAAAGTATTATACCGGGAGTACAGGGGATATTTGTGTAAAATATCAGATATCAATATCAAAATTAACCTCTGACCCCTGATGCAATCCCAGGATGTACAGTACTGTGCAAAAGTCTTGGGCACCTGTATAAAATTCTGTACAGATAAGATTCTTTCAGAAATAATTAAATGAAAGGTCCTAAATAAACATACTATACATTTTACATTACATTTTAGTAATTTGGCTGAATAGTTCAAAACTGAATCAAATCAATATTTTTTGTGACCACCCTTCAGCGTTAAAACTGCATCACTTCTCTGAGATAGCCAACGCTGTCCTGCAGTTCTATAAGACAATCAGCAGGGAGGTTGTTCCAAGCATGTTGGAGAACTTTCCACAGTTCTTCTGCAGACTTTGGTTGGCCCCTTGCTTCTAATCTCAGACAGTTTTTATGTAAAAAGTCTCTGTAAAATTAAATCTTTTGGAAAATGAATATTTGGAAATCTCAAATGTTCTTTTATACTTACAAAATAAACATATATACAATAAAAGCATGTGGGGGAGGAGAGCTTCATAATATTCAACAGCTTCAATAGAACTTGAAACTGCACTTCCCTCTAGGGTCTTTCAGTGGACTTTGGATATGCACATATGCGGTAATGGATATGTACTTTGTTCCACATCGCTCAGAATAAGAGCATCTGCCAAATGGATATGATGTAACAGCATGTTGTATTATTTGAGTTGGATACCTGTAGGTTCTACGCAAAAACACTATAATGTATTATTTGATGATTGGGATTTCTCAAAGCGACAGAAACATTTTTCCAGATGATATCCCAAGCATAGTCATCTTTGTTTGCAAGACCTTTACCCCGTACATGATCAACAAGAGGCCTGTGAGAAGCTATATATAACAAATATATAATGAGGAAACTCGCCTTCTTGAAGTTACCCCCCTGCATATCACTGTGCAAAGTGGATGTAAGGGTGAAGCTGTTCTCCAAAGTACACCGTGGGGTCGTAATGCAGAATACAAGGAGATTGGAGCCATTTGACAAATCATATTCAATTTTTATATCCGAAAACATGCTGCGAACTACCATATTTCCATTCTCAAATTAATTGAAACACAGTATTACTTGGAATGAAAATAAAATAAATATTTGTAATGGTCAGCTGTGTAGAAAGAATATTTATAGTTATAATAAAAAAGAAAACATTTTAAATTGTTATTTATCTGACACTTTTATCCAAAGTGGCTTAAAGTTCATTAGACTAGGCAGTGGACAATCCCCCCTGGAGCAAGGTTAAGGGCCTTGCTCAAATGCTGTGCAGATCTTATTGTGGTTACATTGGTGCTTGAGCCACCAACCTTCCGGGTCCCAGTCCTGTACCTTACCCACTAGGCCCCTATGGCTATATAGCTATGAACTGAATCATGAAATTTTCTGTCCTTCATTTGCCTCTCTCAAACATTTGACAGTTGATATTGCACAGGGTGTACTCACTTCTGTTGTATACTGTAGAATCATATAATACATTGTATCAGAGTAATAGTAGAGTAGTCCATATATCTGCAATAATGGAGATATTCACGTTGTAAAATCTGTCTGTAGTGCAGCTGTTAATAGCAAACAGCAGATGAAGACATCTTACAAGGTAGTATACTAGGATTGTTATGGCAGAATCACTTGCTCTGCACAGGTGGTGAAATGAAAAACCATAAGACACATATAGTTAATAAAGATTAACAAGCAATGGATGGAGAAGAACTATAATTTGGCTCACCTGGCTAATTACTTTCTAGGTGCAACTACCAGATCCAAATGAACATTTTCCTCCTAAATCGTTGAGTACTTCTTTTATGTTATGACATTTCTCTTCCGTTTCATTATGTAAACGGTTATCAACTATATGTGTTCATGGTGGTCTAGGGTCTAAGGATAGCCTAGCGGTTGAGTGAGCATGCTCACCTGGGTTGTGCTAATGAGTCAGCTGAGGACACAGTTGTGCTCACATGCCATGGTTTGGGGCTGAGACTGCACATTCATATGCTGAAACCTGGCTGAAAAGCTGTTGTGGTTTAGGTTTATTTCGTTGTTGTTGTTTTAGCTTATTATTTTTACTCGGTTCCCATGAGGGTGAAAGGAGAAGAACTTTGTTTGCCTGTTTAATAATGAAGTCTCTCACACTCTCTCCATCTCTCTCTCTCTTTCACAAAAGAAAGGAATAAAATTAATACATAATCCTAACATAAGTATAAATAAATCTGTACGGAGTCTGATTTACAAATGTAATAAATACTGATTAAAAAGCCTAGTACATGTTTCTGGTTTATTAGTTTGCAAGAACATGAGACCCTACTGTAAGCTTTATTTCCTCATTACAATGGCCAACTTGCTTCCAGAAGAGTAATTAGAGTATTCACTTGGAATTTGAGTCACCAGCTGTTAAAGCGAGAGCTGCTGGAGCTCATATCTCAGTTTTATAATTTCTTGAATTAAAGATGGCAAGGTATAAAAACAGTGTAAGCCTGTTAAAGACTAGCATACTTGCATCTCCTGATGTGCCTTTGTTCACAGCTGTTTAAAAGCTTTTACTTGAGACTTGGGGAGGGACAAACTTATGTGGAATATGGACTGGGTAGCTCTGAGTTAAATTCTGAGTCTGTAAACCCCCTCCTGGGGTGAAGTAAAGGAGATTTCACAACACAATAAATCCACTTTCACTTTGTAAAATGCATGTCTCCGTCTGGAACTACAATCTACAATCCATCACATGAGCTGCAATGATGCTGCACTGGAGAACGGAGCAGTACATTGAGGCAGATGGTAGGTTCCAGAATGACAAAAGGCGTTTCTGTGGAAAGATGAAGCAGGGATGACACTGCTGACCACACTCATTCAGAGCTTGCGGTTTTAAATAAAACCTGCGTGTGTTACCAACGTGTGCGTTAGCGTGTATTCATAAATGTATTTGTATTCTAAAAGTAATTAAAATCTACTTCGAATGCACTTGATTTTTCAAGAAAGTGCTGGATGGGAAAATTGAGTCGAGCTCTGCTCTTCACCTCCTTCCTCCGAATCATCCCAATGTTGCTTGCCTTGCACATCCAGCCTGCACTTAAAATGTGATGAATTAAAGCCATCTGCATTTTAATAATTTAATGATTACTCCCAACACAGTACAAAATTATAACAATTTATCAATGGGAAGCATAACACTGTATGGCTCCAGACTGTGGGCTACAGCTCGGAGGCAGGGGCACAGGACAGCGTTGTAATGCCAGCCGGAAAACCAATTATTGTAATTAACAACATTCTGAGGCTGCAGGGCCATTACTTCATCCCCTTGAATTTCAAAGGAAGTTTCTCCAAAAAAAAATGAAAGAGTCAGGGGGATCAGTTTGAGTTGCCTGTACAATTTCATTGTGCCAATTGAGAGGATGCCAGGTCAACAGGACAATCTTCCTCTTTGGCTGCTTTTGTAAAAAACGTGCAGCCTCTCCTTGCCTCCTCGTGACTCCAGGCGTGCTTATTGGCAGTCTCCTTCCAGAGTGAACCTTATAGACCTTCACGCATGCTGTTCTGGGTATATGGCAGACAGGTTGACAGGAACCTGACATGGGTCAGTCAGCCAGTCTTTTGGAGTACCAAGGATCTGACCATGAAGGTATTGTCTCACCAAGCTTTAGAAATGTGACATGTTTTACGTCCTCTTTGCTCACTCCTGTCATTCATACTACAGAACGATATTTCATTGCATGACAGGCAGGGGTTTTTTTTGTTTTTGTTTTATTTATTTTTTTCGATTTTTGCCTCAGGTACCTAGTGGACCCTACATATATTTTATGAGGTTATACATTTCATAGGTATAGAACTTGCTTTATGGAATTATGATGGCATTTGTGAGGCCATTATTACTAATGGTTTCTAAAGGGACTGACTGTATGTGATGCTCAACTGTAATAACATGTATCACAAACTCTTCTCTTCCTTAGTAACTTTCTCTTTTAGCTGCTCTTGAATAGTTATACAAGATAGAATTTTTTTTTCTAGAAATTAAAAAAAGAAACTGGGCCACTGGGTCGGTAACTGTTAAGGCACTACGTTCTGGTGCACAGATGAGTTCCATGGTCTCGGATCAGAGCTGGACCCTGTCAGTGCTGATTGCCTCCGGTAGCTCCATCTTGTCACCCAGGGTGTGAGGGGGTTTCGTCAGTTAGCAGTTCGCTTTTTCATCACTCTCTAGCAAACCTCACTGGTCAATGGGGTGACCATGGACGGCATGTCAAAGCTACATATGACTGGTCATCCTCCAGCTCCAGTTTATGTAAGCTTAGCTGGAGTCTGTTAGGTGTGAAAAGACACAGAATGACAACATATTTCGGAGAAAAGACAAATAAGACGCATTCAAATAAATTTTGCAGTATAAGACACCCAGAAAAATCTTCAGGAACAATATTGGATGCTTACCTGTCCAGCTTACATGGTCGTAAGACATGGATATGGAGCAACCAGGTATAAGTAGCAATGGAACCTCAAGAAAAAGAAAGCTTAAATTTACAGATCAGGCAATATAGGTAATGGTCAATGAGGTAGCAATAGCTTCACACCATACAACACCAGCAGAGTGGACAAAAATGTGGAGCGATATCACAGAGTAAATTAATTCTTCAGGCATAATAAAATGAACAGGGAAGCTGTACTGAAAAGATGGCAGGATGTTAGACACCATACAAACTAAAAGCTTTGCCGGGGTAGAAGACACAGGTGGTGGTCCAACTACACAATGCATATTAACACAGATAGAGCAACATACAAAAAAAATCATACAGAACTACATTTTAATGCTAACTGCTAGCTGATGACTTCCATAGAAGTCTTGCGTCCTTAGAAAGATAATTCTATATTACAGCATATCTGGGAAAAAAAAGTGTTTCGTAGAAACACGTGTGAAGCCATTCTAAATCCTCTCTTCCTTCCAGTGTGCTAGGCATCATTTATCTCCACCCCATGCAAGCTGATTTTACTGCCAGGGATGTGCTTACAGCCAGACATCTCTGGCTTCCTGTGTGTAAGCTATAGTCTATATCAGCGCAGACAAATTACCACCTGCTTTCAGGAGTTCTAAAAATTGTCACGCAAAGATGGGAAGTTGCAATGCATGCTTTAGTAAATTAGATAGAATACTTAATTTACCTAATTTACATAATCTTCTCCCTGTTTTAACATGTTCACTCTAGGTGTAAATATGGACATTTACCGTAATTATGCATGAAAAAGAAAGTCGCAGAGTGGCCATTTAGTAAGTCCCATGTAGATATTGCAACCTTGAAGCACCTGATTTTGTGTTGGAAAAGCAGTCTCAATCCTTTATTAAATCTGGCCCTATGTGCTAGAATGTTCATTCTCATTCTCCGTTAGAAAATGGTGGACGTTCTGTTTCAGTGCCAAGCCTTCATTTTGTAGCAGGGAGCTCTGATATTCAGAATCTACATCTACACAGAACACAATGTGGAGGAGGTACCCATCCCCCATGTCGCCCGTCAGGCATCATTACACGCATCAACACCAGTGAGGAAAATAACATGGCAAGTTCATTTCATCAATCACAGCTGACATTGATACACATTTAGCATCATCCTGCCCTCATCTAATTCAATGTGTCAATTATAAACCTCCTGCCCACCTCTAATTCAAAATGTCAGTTATAAATAGCAGAAACTTTACCAAGTGTGAAAAAGAAAAACTATCCTGAGAAAAACTGTCATAACAATAATATAGGCATATGAATTATAGGCATATAGAGCTTGATATGTAAAAAATAGCTGCAGGTGAGTTAATCATGTCTAATCATGATGATCTCATACTGTGCTTCATAAAAAATTTGCAAAGCCTAACGTGCATGTCTTTGGACTGTGGGAGGAAACCCACGCAGACACGGGGAGAACATGCAAACTCCGCACAGAGAGGCCCCGGCCGATGGGGATTCGAACCCAGGACCTCCTTGCTGTGAGGCGGCAGTGCTACCCACTGCACCATCCGTGCCGCCATTATTATTATTATTATTATTATTATTATTATTATTATTATTATTATTATTATTATTATTATTATTATTATTATTATTATTATTATTATTATTATTATTATTATTATTATTATTATTATTATTATTATCATCCATCCATCCATTATCTGAACCCGCTTATCCTGATCAGGGTCGCAGGGGGCTGGAGCCTATCCCAGCATACATTGGGCAAAAGGCAGGAATACACCCTGGACAGGTCGCCAGTCCATCGCAGGGCACACGCACCATTCACTCACACACTCATGCCTACGGGCAATTTAGACTCTCCAATCGGCCTAACCTGCATGTCTTTGGACTGTGGGAGGAAACCGGAGTACCCGGAGGAAACCCACGCAGACACGGGGAGAACATGCAAACTCCGCACAGAGAGGCCCCGGCCGACGGGGATTCGAACCCAGGACCTCCTTGCTGTGAGGCGGCAGTGCTACCCACTGCACCATCCGTGCCGCCATTATTATTATTATTATTATTATTATTATTATTATTATTATTATTATTATTATTATTATTATTATTATTAAGTTAAATTCAACAAAGCAGCTTTAGTCTCAGATGACTCACTAGGTCCATTCTTATCCTTTCACCTCTTCACAAAACCTCATGTACATTGAAGGGCCTGTTTTTCGGCCTACTTTATGTTTAAATTAGGCATAGCTTTATTCTTTCTTTCTGCTCTCATGTAGTGGTTAGAGCAGGCATAGCATTGATATGAGCTTTGTGTAGTTTGCCCCTCCAGGGTAATGCTGAGTTCAAAGGTGCACGGAGATGGACCTTGATAATTGCCTGGCCGTTGGGGAGGAAATTTTAACAAAAAGAGAAGTGTTATCAATTTCTCCCATATTTTCCCATTGTGATTTTCTGCTTAAAAGCAACTGATTACTCTCAGTATGCCAAGCTAAACTGCCTCAGGTGGACAATTGCATGGATGTGTACAGACACTAATGATCCATTACTAGGATGTAATCAATTTTACAGGACTAATGTATTATTTTACCCCTATTATTAAAAGCAAGAATTTGTTCTCCTCTCATTTATGTAGCATTTGGTCTATGAAGTAAATTTTATATTGCAGAAAAAATATATCCCCAAATAGGTTATTTTTTATTTAAATCTTGTTTTTAATTTGCATTTTCTGTCTTGCTCTGCAATGTAGGAAAACAAAAGGAAGATATCTGAAAAGCTTCTGGATTCATTTCCTCATGAATGAAGGTAAACACAGACATATCAAAGCATTGCTGCATGTGATCATGTGGATGGAGAAGTGTCAAACCAATTAAAGCTGTATTCAGAAGTCAAAAGCTGAACTTCACTTATGACATGGCCTCTTGGCACCATTTTCCTCTCCCTCAATGAGATAAGGAAGAGAGCGTGGCAAGAAAAAACCCTCTGGCGAGAGGAGTGGCAAGACTTCCCACAGATAACATTTAGTAGATCAGTGAAGTGTGCATATCTGCGTATCAGTTTAATCTGAAAAAAAAGGTTTGCAGACAGGAAGCTCTGACCTGCTGTGGGCACCAGTCTACAAGCTTTTAGTAGACTAGATTTGAGTTAATGTGTATACAAAGTATATACAAAATTGTTTTATTGTTTTCAGAAAATGAATAAAAACATCCGCGAAAATGGATTCTAAAAACTAGTCTATAAAAGCAAATATAATTTTCATTGATTACATTTGAGGACCAATTTATGCTCCTCAACTGCATCGCATTTAAATTGTAGCTAACCGATTAATGCCCAGAGGGACACACTTCAGTTATTTTCAACATGGAGCAATACTACTGTTTCCATATACTCTCATTTAAATCTCTGGTTCTAAAGGGCCTGAATTGATCCATTACAGTAAATTGCATCCGGAATGGTTCCAGTAACATGATAAATGCAGCAGGCTGAAATTAAGACTGTAATTAGAGTGCATCTTTATCCTCCCAAAGGGAATTTACTGTGCAACATGTCACATAAAATGTGACAACATAATAACATAGAATTTACAAATTACATACAGGAAAAAAACCTATTCTAAATTATAAAATTTCAATTAAAATCTGCACAGCAAGCATCATGTCACCACCCAGACACCCCGTGCCACTGTGGTGATGTTATGTCCAAATTTACTGCAAAACAGCAAGTTGGTGTGAAAGAGGTTATTGATCTATCATATTTGATACCCTTTTCAGAAGTCCAATATTATTTCTGCTGTAATTCCATGCTACTTTAAGTGCAACCCTGCAAAGAGACTAAAAAGACTAAAAACAAATGTACAGTACTTTGAAGTGAATCCAATGCAGTACTTTGGACAAAATTTCAATTTGAATGGAGATTTTCCATACAAAACTCAATCTGTCTGTGAAACCAGCCCTAAATGCCCCAGACACAAATAGAAACTTAAACAATGGATTTTAGTTTTTAGATTTTTCTTTTATTTTTTGACAGAAAGCAAGCAACTGTCACTTGACCTTATACAATGCAAAAGTGTGGAAATACTGAGTGGCCCTGTACTTCAATAAAAGCGTCCCTGTTTGACCTCTGAAAATGGGTTTTTGATTTGTTGTTTTGTTTTGATGAATCGTTTTGGGCTTGTTGCATTACTGCACTCCATGCACTGAATGCCATATGATGTGTTGGAAACAACTGTGGGTGCCCTCAAGATACAGCACTGTTTGTGTGCTCTCCTGGGGGAAGCAATTCAATAATTGCATGGCAGCTCATTTTCAATTAGCCTGCTAATTACCGTCATAAAATTAATGGGCTTGCAGCCATTGTCCTGGCATTTCTGCTCGTCCTTATGGTAGATGGTAACATAAGGTGTAATAGAACATTCAGACGGCAGATTAACTTATGGAGTAACGGAAAATTATCCAAATAAACTTTAAGGATTTGCTATCCCATGGACTCTAGAATTGAAATGTGAAGATTAACAAACCTAATGTGGTTTAAGGTGTTCAGGAGACCTCTGTCCATATAAAGAAGGGATTACATATTTATTGACGAACGGCAAAAAACTCAGGGCAAGTTGGTTGTACATCTTTATATCTACATGTGCTTGGTTCTGTTAAACTGAAACAGAAAATGTGATCAAATAATTTCTTTACTGTAGATCCCCACAGCAAATATGCACAGTCTCTTAAAATATACTTGCCTGAGTTGAAAAGAGTTCATACACAGATTAAACTACTTCCAACTTCTCCTGAAAACAAAATGTTTGAATATGATGTCATGAGACCTAATAAGGCCAAGTAAAATAAGCATTTAGTATTCAATGAATAAGATTTTGGATGATATTTTATATAATGTTTTAAATTATTTATATCTGGATATACTGTAACAAGGCGGCACGGATGGTGCAGTGGGTAGCACTGCCGCCTCACAGCAAGGAGGTCCTGGGTTCGAATCCCCGTCGGCCGGGGCCTCTCTGTGCGGAGTTTGCATGTTCTCCCCGTGTCTGCGTGGGTTTCCTCCGGGTACTCCGGTTTCCTCCCACAGTCCAAAGACATGCAGGTTAGGCCGATTGGAGAGTCTAAATTGCCCGTAGGCATGAGTGTGTGAGTGAATGGTGCGTGTGCCCTGCGATGGACTGGCGACCTGTCCAGGGTGTATTCCTGCCTTTCGCCCAATGTATGCTGGGATAGGCTCCAGCCCCCCTGTGACCCTGATCGGGATAAGCAGGTTCAGATAATGGATGGATGGATGGATGGATGGATATACTGTAACACAGAAAAGAGAATTAAAGAATGCCAAGACTATAGAAATCATACTTATATACTTATAAAGACTATGTGTTGCTGGCACATTAAGTGGTGCAGGTGCATGATCCACAAAAGGGGTTGCCACTGAAAGATGAGGTGGTGAATTTCCTGCCAACCGAAACCCACCCAGAGGTTCTCCCTGGGGATCCCTGGATATAATAGGCACCCCTGTAGGATTTGATCCTGACATCATATGCAACATAACTGTTGGTTTTTCTCGGAAGTGTGAAATAAATCACAGTAGGATGCTGAATTGTGACAGAAGGAGACAGCCCTAACTGCAAACACCGAAGGAATAGATCATCTCTGATTTCAGTGGACAACACAATTGAACAATGTGAAGAATCAGCAAAATATTAACAGCACATTCAAAGTGATGTTTAGAGATGTACTGTAATTCATTTCCATTCAAATCAGGACACTCTGAAGGAAATGGCTTCTACTCAGTTCAAACAAATGGGGTGTGAAACTGTCTGAATAAAAGATATCCTCTTATTTTACAATGATTATATTGAAAACATCAAATGTTTCCCTGAAATAACACAAAATGTATGAAATGAGGTATTTTAAAGTTGAAGCCTCACAAACGTACTGTAACAAAGCTATATAAGATATAATAAGTTCTGACATCTGGCTAAACTAAAGTATTGAATACTTTTTCTCATAACAGACATGAGCTTCAGATTCAAATACAGTACTGTGAAAAATTACAGTATTTTACCCTTCTACTCTCTACTATTGCATATTTGTCACACTGAATGGTTTCAGATCTTTTAACAAAAGTAATATTAGACAAATGGAAACTGAGTTAACCCAAAACTCAAAACAGTACTATTTTGGTTTTTTAATTTAAAAAAAGTAAATGAAACAGTATATAGGCAGAGTTTCAGCAAAAAAAAAGCCACTTCTAAAACTTGCGAGCACAAATAAAAGGTTAAAATGAGCAAACGGATGCAAAGATTGGTGTGTATACTGTAAGCCCCCCTGAGTCACCACTGTTGCAGATGAAAGTGATGTTTAAAGGGCACTGTTTCTATGAGGCTGCCTGCTGAGGACCTGTGAGGTGTGTCTGTCTGGGGCTTTTCTTTCTGTCCTGGTTAGATCAAGTTTGAAGGATCTCTTTTTTAAAGACAGTCGTGCATACTGTGCCTTTGTATGAAATCTTCAGTTTCTTGGCAGTCCCATGACTGGAATAGCATTCATCCTATTGTATGCTATGTATTTTATACATCCCAGGGTACGAGATAGTGTAGCAACTGAATGTAATATAATAGTGTATAATTGTGTGGCAACTGAATTATAAGAATATAGATTAATAAATGAGTATGGTTTCTCTTGTAGCAAATTAGCACATTAGCAATTACTGAAGGCTGCGGTAACACAGCTGGAGTTCTCAATACCAAGAATGTGAAGTTTTGACTTCTTGGGAAGTACATTCTTATATACATTCACTGATGCACATCCCAGCAACACAAGTACGTCCTTCGGATGTTATTGTGGTCTAGGTTTTGGAACAGGATTCGGGCCATTAAATATGTTCATGATATATTTCAGGAGTTCTCAAGACTGCACATACAGAGAAGTACAAACATTGAGAAACACCGAGTGTGTTGTGCTCTGGATTAATGGCTGTTGAAAATGGGGCTTTGCAATGATTTGTAAAGTTATTTCAAACAGTAATAGTAATATGTAGCATTAGCAATGCCTCTGCTGTATTTTTTAAAATCTATTTTAATGCTACCTCGGTGAATAAAAGCATACATTTGTTTTGGTAAGCCTATGCATATGACTGGTCTCATAATGGCTTCTTTAACTTCCATTGGCCGGCCCTCATTGGCAAAGGCCAATAACAGACTTCCGCGAAACTGAAACCTCTAGCACTACTACAGTTACTTGCACTAAGGAAGTGATTCAACACACCTGACTAATAAGAAACACTAGTGAAGCCATTTGTCCCAAATATTGTGGTGCCCTGAAATGTGCTATATAATACAATCAATAAATGAAAGATAATGTATGAGACAAAATCAATATGCTATTGCGAGTGTATTGAGGCTGAGGCTGGGAAGAAGATAAAGCTGACAACCTTGTCTTTTTGTTGTACATTTAATCCAGTCTGTTGAATAAGCTCTTCTGCACTGTTTGTCTATGGCATTGTTGATTTACATAATGTTCCTGAAGTTAAAGTATTCAGAACCATGGAGTATTTCACGCTACCGCATGACCGGAGGCAATCATGCTGAAATGGCTTCCTTCTTTTTTCACCTCTTTTCCTCCTGTAATAGATATATAAATATTCAATCATTTACACAAAGAAATGAAGTGAAAGAGAATAAGTGTCAATTGTAAAAGCAGGAGAAATGATCATTTTGTGATTAATGGCTTGGATGTAGAATTGTTATTCATGCCAATTGAAGGCTTTGCAAGCCATATACAAGATTGTTTTAGTTTGAGTCATGCTTATTTAATGGAGGATTGAACCCCTGAGCTGATACTGGCCGTAAGCTTATTTCAGCTCCAGCTGCCAGGTCGATAAAAAGTACATGCAAGATGACATGGATTATTTCATCCTGACCCCAGATCCCACCCTGTGCTTGTACCCATGGATAGTACAGCTTGTGCTGAAATCACCTTTAAGGAAAAATGAACTGGAAGAGCAGAGAGAGGTCACTAATGTCAGGACCCCAGAGATCCAAGGGAGCTGCAGAAGGGGTGGGAGAATGTGAGCCTGGACTGTGCACATACAGTATGTATGAGTGGGCATGCATTTATATATCTCAATCAATTATTATTCCTTTAACTGAAACTGAAGTCAAGTCAAAAGACCATTTGTAAAAAGACACGCATACATGAAAAAGGAAAATAACTCACTATCAGATTAATTTCTTTGCACATGGCTATTTATGTCTTCTGTGATAGTGGTGTCATAGGGAATCATATTACGTGTGGATAATACAGAACATAAACTGGATGAAAACCTGGAAATATACCCTGTAGGATGGAAATTCCCTGACAAATGCATGTAGTCTCTAATCTGAATCACAAGTGGTTTGCCCACAAAGACATTACTTTTTCTTATTTACCTGAAAGCTAAGAACATTACTTTTGCCTGGAGGAGAAAAGATTACCTAGCCCTGTTTTAACTCATAAGATTTGAAACATTTCAGACACCAGGAAAATGTGTTCCTCTTGTGTCTCCATAAATCTCTGGCTCACATCACACGCCATGATGAAATAGCTCTATTTGTAGCTCATGGAATTGGATTAAAATTAATTTCATTTGAAGGAATCTGAGAGCCAGGCTATATTTAAACCCAGGTCTTAACCTAATTCTGCAGAAATAGAGAGTGAGAGCAAGAGAGAGAGAGAGAGAGAGAGAGAGAGAGAGAGAGAGAGAGAGAGAGAGAGAGAGAGAGAGAGAGAGAGAGAGAGAGAGAGAGAGAGAGAGAGAGAGAGAGAGAGAGAGAGAGAGAGAGAGAGAGAGAGAGGCTGCTCACATGCACGTGAAAGAGTGTGCTTTATTGTTAAAAGTTAAATTTCCCAGGCTCCCAATGGTTCAAAGACATTGATTCTCTCTGTCATGATAACACAGTATCCAGGGCATGACATTTCAATTAAGTTGTAATTATAGTATACTGTGTGGTTCAAGAAAGGCTACAGAAGGTAAGGTGATAATAATTCTGGTCTCCGACAGTCATCATAAGGAAGTGGTACAAACAGTTATTCATTCCACTCAAGAGACAAAGGAGACAATCACAGAATATATGTTATCAACAATTTATCATATTTGTAACCGCTTTTGGCCTGCAATATAAAACTTTGACTATTTCTAGTCTACAGGTAGGAAAAGGTTTTGCACTATAGCTATATAGTTCCAGGCAGTGATCATCAACCCTTGTCCTGGGGAGCAACAGGGTCAACAGTTTTTTTGCAGTTAATTAAATTAGCACTTTATTGATTATTCATACTGTAACTTGTTTACTCAGTTATATTTCGCCTTTTCTAATGTCCTTAAAATTATTGGAATGCAATGATTGAAATATCAGTAAAACTGAAAGTTATTGACCTAAGTTCTTGTTAATGAGTAAATGCATACACTCATGTGGTAACCAAAATGAGCACTCCGCTATTCAGAAGTGCCTCTTCAGTCACTGCTATACCACCCACACCGTACAGAAGAGTCATAGGCTCCTCTGGTTCCTGTCACTCTTTTACAATCTACAGGCCACACAGTAAAGGACAGGAAACAGGAAACAGGAAAGCACCAGCTAAGACGGCACTACCCCGATGTAACCTGCAGCAGGCACCTAACCAAAGTCTGCTAGTGGCATATATCCACAGCTCAAACCTGAAATTACTGACATACAGTATATATAATATACAGACTAGAATGGTGAATGGGCTTACTGACTCAGCCCTTTCTCTAGCCCAGAATCGTATTCTCCTGCTTTAACCTTTTCTTACGGATAACATGAAATGGATAGTAGCATTTTAAAACACTATCAGGGCACAGCAGCATACCTGTATCAGCAGGTCCATATGAAAGATGGTACGCAATTCCACACTGTCCAGCTCAGAGATCTGTTGGCCTTTTAGCATAATTCAATAAATTTCCTTTTCAGTCGAGCACTTGATTCTGTCCCAAAAACAACAAAGGCATAAGTGTCTTGTTTGGCTGTTTGCATAACCAAGGGGCTTGATTTTGTATGAAATAATATAAAACAGTAATGGGAAAAAATGCATTGTGAAGGAGTACTGTTTTATTTGCTCATTTTTAGTTCTGTGCACCTATCCTGGAGGTCCTTACCAACTCCTGACACACAGAGATTCTGTTCTGTCATGTAGAGATCATTTACATATACATTTACATTTTAGTCATTTGGCAGACGCTTTTAATCCAAGTGCATAGGTTCTTCCACAAGTTAAAGCATCACATCCATAACTAGTAAAATACACAAGTGCTGTTCTAAACAAAAAATACAGTCATTGTAAGTGCAATTTCTTTCTTTTTTTTTTCTTTTTTTTGGGGGGGGGGGGGGGTTTAGACAAGAGTGATATCAGGAAGGGGGGGGGTCAGGAGGGAGGACTTTGAAGGAGTTTGAAAAGGTGTGTTTTCAGTCTGCGTCGAAATAGGGGGAGAGATTCTGATGTCCTGTGGTAGGCAAGTTATTCCACCACTGAGGAACCAGAACGGAAAACAGGCATGAACGTGCAGCTCGACTGCCAGGTGTTCATAGAGAGGGTGTAAGGTAAGGTGACCAGAGCTGGCAGACCAGAGTGGTCTAGCTGGGGAGTAGGGAGTGATTAAGGGTTGTATGTAAGGTGGGGCAGTCCCCTTAGCAGCCTGAAATGCCAACACTAGGGCCTTGAAGCAGATGCGTGCAGCAATAGGAAGCCAGTGGAGATCAGAGATGTGGAAGGCCAGAAGCTTCACTATCCCAAGCAACAACTTCTCAAATTCTGCTATATCAGTGGGCCTGCTTCATTTTCTGTACACTCAGTGAGCACTTTATTAGGTATTTATTAGACTTATTTTTTAGACTTCTTCTGCTGTAGCCTATCCACTTAGAGTTAGGATGCGTTGTGTTCAGAGATGCTCTTCTGCACACCACTGTTGTAATGTGTGGTTGTTTGCATTACTGTCCCCTTCCTGTCAGCTTTGACCAGTCTGGCCATTCTCCTCTGACGTCTCTCATTAACAAGGCGTTCTTTGTCTGCAGAACTGCTGCTCACTGGATTTTGTATATATATATATATATATATATATATTTTTTTTTTTTTTTTTTTTTTTGCACCATAATTTGCTAACTCTAGAGACAAGTGTGCGTGAAAATCCCAGGAGATCAGCAGTTTCTGCGATGCAAAAATCAATTCAATTGTGTAAAAAAGAAGATGATGATTGAGGATGATGATGATCAGGTGCAGAGTGATAATAGATATAAACTGGGCCAAAGAATTAGATAGAAGAGAGGCTTGCTCACTGAGCCTGGTCATTCAGAGTGCTTGTTACTGCACTTACTATGGAAAGGGAGCAAGGAGAATAAGTATTGATGAGCAAGCAAACAGTATTCAGTTTTCCTGCCATCTGGGCTATCAACTTACTTAGGGTGGAAAGTTGTTTTTTATACCAACATGTGTACAGTAAATAAACAGGACTAGTAAGAAAACACATAATTTTGATTCAGACAAAATTTAAAAAAAATAATAATTAATGGACATGAGAAATTACCTCCTGTAGCCACATAATGCATCACAAAAACATATGACATGATATACAGTACTGTGAAAGTAATTTTTCCTGATTGCCTCTATTATTGAATATTTGTTGCACTGAATGGTTTCAGATTTGTGAAAAAGTAATTTCCCCTTTCAACTTAATAACCGGTTTCACAGTCTTTCACAGTGCTGGGGAGGAATTTTAGCCCACTCTTCTTTGCAGAACAGATTTAATCCAGACAAACTGGTAGGTTTTCGATCATTAACTGCTCATTTCAGGCCCTGCCTGCATCTGTATTGGGTTTTTCACGGCACTGTATTTCATCTAAATTGTACATAATCAAACATTAAGGAAATTATCATATCCGTAGGCTTATAAAATTAATTGGATAATCAGGAATTTGTATAATTTGTTTACAGTGAAGCTATGATAATGTTGATTAAAAAATTAGCAGCATAATTAATGTGCATATGTTTTCTCATGTTTCTATTATTGTTGGATATGGTTCTTTGATTTAATTCGATTTTAATTGACATTCTTAAGTCATAATTATACAATGAACTATTGTATAAGCTATTTTAAGCAGTCATGACAAATTGTTTAAATTTTTTACACTATTTTATCATTTCCTTTACATTTTTGACAATGTAAGAGAGGTTATAACAAAATATTTTGCAGAAAGTTACTTGCTTGAAGATGTGGAGGAACCTTCCAGGCAAACGCAGGGACTATTGATCTTGGCTGACAGCTTCACACGTGTCATTTCTTTCCTGATAAGTTCATTCACACCCAGTGGAACAAGACCCAAGACATTCAATTAAAAACCCCATTTGATTTCATGGATAGGAACCCTGATACAAGATAATAGATGGTGCAATCATTCTTTCTTCTTTGTAATTGAATGCTGTGGTAAAATGGTTAACAATGTCACAAAGTTGACCAGTGCTTTGGTCAACAGAAGGGTTTATAAATTACCAGAGCTGAAGTACATATGAGAGACTGCCATATTGCTGACAAAAATAAAATCACGGAATGTAGGTGCTAGACGTACAATCTGTAACGTTAACATCTTACAATGTAAAGGGGTCTGTGAGCGTTCACTTTAGCCTGGTGTGATCCATCGGGGTGATTGATTTGTTTTCCCTGTGCCTTGTGAAGAATCCCTGCTATGGGACTCAAACCAAACCCTTCAAGACTGAGCTGAGTTGTGTCTGCTAGCAAAATGCATCCTTTTGAAATCCATAACTCACAGCGTGCTCCGCGCATCGCCCACTCTGTCCTGCACACACCCGCAATTTCCCACGACTGCAGGGGCTGTTTAATGCAGCAAAAGGTACCAGCTGTGCATGTTGTCTTGTCCTGACAGCCTCAAGTCACAGCACTCACGCCCACATCCTTCTGGAATACAGCAACTCCCATAAACTTCCTAACTCTTGTCACTATTTATTTTCTTTCATCAATATTGCTGCACAGATTATTGACATGACTTGTACAGTCAGGATTTAGGTCATGCTGTCTCGTGTGGTAATTAATGTTCAGCGATTCTATGTATGTTTTGCCTAGTGTTACAGCGAACACTAGTTGGTTACCTCCATTACTGATTGTTGGCCAAGTAAAATCAACTTCATGATAGCTACTGAACAAACGTTATTCTAAACCTGAATCAAAACACTGTTTTCTGTCAAATATTTTTTATGTTCCCCCACAAAATCTAATTAAGACAAAACAAACTTGAGCCCTGCTGCTAACATGTTGTTTCAGCAGACCTCCGTAGGGATTAATTAAAAGCAAGTAAGTAAACGAAGGAAAATCGTTAGTGCAATTTGCCGTACTTGCTTTCACCATGCAGATGAACATATCCACTCCTGTGGAGAACAGTATCTCTCCGTTACGAGTGTGTGAGTTAATTAACAGCACTCGAGTGTTGGCGAAGGTATTGCTACCATAAGCAGAAATGCTATGGTGCTTCAAGGCCACTGCAACAGCAACGCACCAGGTCAGCAAAACCACCTGCCTTGGATTTGACCCATTTCATTTGACCTACAAGTGACCCATAAATGTGTTAGATATAGGCAAACACGTATGATTTAAACAAACATGTCCTGTGCCAAACAGAAAAGTACAATTGTAGCCCAGTAAAAGAACATACCTATGTCCTAATCTAGTTCTATTTTCAGTCCCACAGTTTTGTCCATAACTTCACCCTGAAATGTAATGAATGGCAATTGTCATAAAAGGGGAAACCCTTCATCAAGATTTTCATTACTAAGAAAGATATATAATTTGTGCAACATAGATACATCAAAGGGAAACAAAACCAAAGCACAAAAGGTAAGACAGGAATCCTAAGATCTTGCAACATTTGCTTAAGAAGAAAAACTTTTCTTATTTCCCATTACATTCATATGAGTTTGGTACAAACGTGAAACAAAGAATAAAACGTACATCCATTGTCCTTATGCCTCCCAAAAACACATTGTAGTTCCACATGACAAAAAACCACTGCACCCTTGACATTGTATACAAAATATCTGAGGGTAGAAAAGACTTGGCTTTTCTCTTGAATATATGAGTATATTTCTTCAGAGCAACATACATGACACAGTTAATAACAAATATTTCGTATTTGACAAAATCATACATTCCTTCTTTAATACACCCTGTATATACACCATGTATAGAATCACTGCTGTGTATATACACAGCACAAGCAATTGTCTATATAAATACATACATACATTTGTGCAAGGAAAAGGAGGGCATACGTGACTGAGGTTCATTAAGTGCTCTGACTAAATCTAATGACTATAAAGTCTCTGGCTGCTGATTACACTGCACTATAAGTGGGGAAAGAAGGACTCAAAAACGACTCTTTAATTTAGCACAGAGCTGGTGACCTATATAAAATCCAATACAGTGTGTAGTCATGCCTTTGACCATGGCAGCTGTAATTACTGAGATTTATCAAAATATTTATCAGGAAAAAAGAGATACTTAAGACAATGATTTAGCTTTACTGGATGACGGAAAAACGAATATTCGTGTTTTATGGATAATTTCTATGGCATCAATTCCCATCACCTGAATTGATGTAAATTCATGCATTGCTACTCTGACAGCAGCCTCTCCATAGTTGGACCTTGGCCTGTTTGTGATACCTGCACACAATGCACCTATTGCAGGCTCATTTTCTATTTGTAGGGAGTAGGGAGTATTTTCTATTAATTTAAAATGTGATCTTTAATGTGAATGATTTCCTTACTCTTTTGCTGTGTGAGATGTAATTTCCAGTATTTAGGATTTATTTTATAAGCCAGGCTTTCATTATAAAATTAATCTGTGAATCTATTTTCAGCCTATAGATTTTGATAAATCCATAATAATAATCAGGAGAACAAGTGTGTAATTAATCATCACTGATTTGAAGAACTGTTACTTTTTAAGGTGTATTTGTCATGCTTTTTGTCACAGGGGCGAAGCAGTTATATGCAAGTTAATGCACCTTTTCTCATTTTAACAGGTTTTAATGTATGAAAGAAAATGGCAGAGACATGTGAAGGTAATGTTTAGCTATGCATTGAAATGAATGGTTGTTACCTACACATAGAAAAGACAAAGACAAACCCCACTTCTATGAGTAATATCAGGGAAAGGGAAAAAAGAAAGAATAAAGAATATATTAAGATTCACTTGACCTTGTAAGAGTCCCCATGGGGGAGTCAGTGTTTGAACACGTAAAAAGTGCTGTCACAATACAGACGGAAAGCTATTGTTGATATACTGTAGCATCCAGTACCTGGTATTCTATTTGGTTTCACTAAGCGCACTGCCAAATTCAAAACTGCCCTATGATGAATAGCAAGGTGTGTGAACATTTATTGTTAGTCCGTACATAGGATGACTGCTGTCATCTAATCTTCAAATCTAAGCTATGCTTTCCAAAACAAAAATAATTGTATTACATAAAAAATATTTTACAGGCTTCCCAATCTACTTCTGAATTTCGAAACTCTTTATAATCTACAGGGACACTTGTAATCTACAAATGACAAACTGCTTGTTTTTTATTTATTTTTGAATCCAGTTTGCTGGACATGCTTATGTGATAGATGTGTAAAAACAAAGATATCAATTCTCTTTGTGTAGCCTAAATTTAAATTCAGTTCGCTTTCATTGAAGTCTTTGTTGAATGCTAAGTTGCTGCTGACTGTGATTGAATATAATTTCTGTATTTTCTGAACAAAAGAAATAGAAACTATAAAATGCAGAAGTGCAACATCTGACACCAAATTTACCAAAATAACTGATTGTACAGACGAGAAACAGCAAAGAGAAGTAGAATGAGTTCAGGTTAAGCTCATTGATGGATGTTTTACAACAAATGCTGAAAAACTTTGAAAATGCATGAACAACTGAACAATTGCTTATTCAGAAACACTGCAGCAATTTTATCCAAAACCTCTATGGCTATTTTTGTCTCAAAAAAGGTATGTTTTGTTTTTTGACATTGATCGTTTGTAGGCACCTGTCGCCCATCATTTTTTGCTTGAAATAAAGGAAATTGTGGATGTTGTTATTCATGGCTGGGTGATGAAAACCATAGGTCACATTCATTCTCTTTTGTGTCATGTTGCTTTCAGGGGAATATAAAGCAGCATTGTTTAACAATGAATGTGATTAAAACTGAAATTTCAGTTCAGCAAACGAGAGGATTTACCGAATGGAAGCCATTCTCTGCATGCTCATGCTGCTGACATGAACATGGAGTTGCTCTTGTAACAGCTTACTGTACTGTTCCTGATAGCTGTTCCCCAGAGCAGATCCAGCCACCAGGTTATGGATTACATTCACAGTACATTGCCTTAAAGTCTCATTGGAAAATTAATGCAATTGATTTTTTTTCTTCTGTGTGTTATTTACTACCCGTAATTAGCACAGGTTGTTGGTGTCTCGGATGGAATAGTTAATGAACCTCATATTAAAGCGAAATCTTTTTTATTATGCATATCCCTGGAAACCATATGCATGTGTGTAATTACAAATGTGTCCACAGCAGATACGCACATGGTATTATAAAACCCTTAAAACAGCTGTCCCGTTACAGACTGGAGCCACTACAACTGGTTAAGGAACCCTGTGAAACTTCTGCAGGCTTTTTTGCGACCAGCTGACATGCAATCTTTTTGCGGATCGACCCCTCAGGATCTATGCGGACGCCGGTCACAAAAACGGCAATATGTGTCTGTGCAAACATCCCTGACTTGTAAAGCACTTGGAATGGTCATTTAAAAAAGAATAGCGCATTTTATTAACCTTTAACACTACCAGTACTATTAATAATATTAACATTAATAATATTAATGAAAATAGTTCATAGTGGCATAATACCTTAACATGGCTGTAAAAAACAGACTTTTATTCAAGTTTAGAAACAAATGGTTAGAGTCAAATTGCTGAACTGTATAACAACTGAACAAAAGAAAAAAAAGACCCAGGCAGTTCCTGTGTGTTTGGATTGACGGTTTGAATTTTCTTTGTGACTGTTGGCGCAAGTCTACACGTTTGTGTCCCTCCTCATGGAGGCGTACAAAGGACCACAGCGAGTGTCACCAGCGGGGTCAGCAGTCCGTGGGGGAAGGCCAGCAGCCCGAGGTGCGAGAGGGTGAGGCGGGCAGAGAGGGCCATGGCTGAGTCGGAGGTGCAGGAGCACACCTCGTAGTTGTTCTCTGCGTGGCTGGCGTGCCGCTGGCCGTGAGAGCGAGTCTCTGTGCCGTTGGCCTCCAGGGCCGGAGAGTCAGACTGCATATCAGTGCACAGCAGCCAGTCCTTCCCAACGGGCTGCGGGTACCCCGCCTCCACCTCCATGTCACTCCCCACCACCCGCCAGTACTCCTTACCCTTGAAGAAGTAGGAGGCACCTGGGAGAGAGAGACACAGAAATGAAAAGAGGGGATCGGTAACAAAGAGGGGACTGGACTTAGACTGACAGCTCAGGCACCTTTTCAGCACCATGTTGGACAGTTGTGCATTTCGCTACTCTTGATGAGTGTTTTACATTTTCGTAGGCAGAGCAGGGAAAGCTGCATGAATCTCAATAAGGCATTGCTTACACACTTTGAGTACCATGAATTTGATGTGAAGTCACACCATCTTCACTACATCTTCACTTCTTCCTCATGACTTTGACAATGAACAGCAACAGAGAACAAGCCCTTTGACTTCAGAAGACCATGTCTCCCTATTCTTTCCATAGTGAGTCCCACATAACAACCTGCAGTGCCTCATGAATTATTCTCCAGGACATGACAGGACTCTCACCATCAGACCACCTCATGGCGTCATCCAGCTGTGGAGGGACTCCCTTCCACAACATGCTGTCCTTGGGGTAGCCCATATCCATGCGCCGCAGGTGGTCGTCATAGCGCCAGTACTGGCTGCCCTTGAAGAAGTAGGTCTTTTCATTGTGCAGCCATACAAAGGCACCGTCCACACCCTCCGTTGGCAGGCCAAAATCGCTGATAAGTCGGGGGTAGCCCTCCTCCACGTTGTTGTCTTTAAACACCCAGTACTTCTGTCCTGAAGGCAATGCATTAACAGACACACAATGTTTAAATAATAATAATAATAATAATAATAATAATAATAATAATAATAATAATAAGCTTTATTTATATAGCACCTTTCATACATACAATGTATGAACATTAAAATAAATACATGCAAGAATATACAAATTAACTGTTTTCTAATCAATATAAGTACATTTAGAGTGGATTAAATTAATAGTATGAAATGGTTGTTTAATGATGACATTGCTCAAAGATGTATCTGCATGTTGTGTTTGCGGGTGCTAGTCTGCTAAATAAATATAATAGTGTGTGTGTGCCCATTTTAAGAGTGATAAGGTCTAATTAGCTGTTGTAATAAAAATTTGATTCATCCAATGAGGGACAAAATGGATAGTTTACTTTCTCAAGTTTCAATTCAGAGCAAATAAACTTCAAGTAACTCCAATAATTTTATGGAAATTGTTCACAATTATAAAAATAAATATATACCAGCCATTATAAAACTGACAGGTCATCAGAAACTTCTACAAATATCACACGCATAAACTGGTGGGGCAATGAAAAACATTTATAAAACCAAAATAATATAAAGAAACTCAACTATCCAGAAAGTCAACTATCCCATTAACACAGAGCACGCAGCTGAATCAGCATGGGACAGATGAGGTCACAGTTTTTAGAAACTCCAGCTGCAGGCAAGTGGGTGGATGAGGCTGTAACACTAGAGACAGAATGTTTCCCTCACATTATTATTATTCACTAAAGCAAAGTTGCTTAAATTGGGAATGCGCTGCAGAGAGAGCCAAAGCAAGAGACGCATTATGGCGTAGAAGCATTCAGAAAGATATATTTCAGCATGAATGGCTTATGATGCTACTTCCTCATATTAGTGTTGAATGTTTACAAAACACTTAAAGAGTATGTTTTACAACTGTAAATGATGAGTCTAATGATTCTAGTGGCACTTCAAATGATGCAAAGCCTGTGGAGCTAGTTTGGGCAGGAAACCTGAAAGCTCTAAATCACTGTCAGCTCACATGACGCTTACGCCTTAATCGGAGGGCTATTTAAATCACCAACTTTACTTGTTCATGCCATTGCAAATGCCATAAGCCATCCCTGCTGCTGCGGTTACTTTTGCTTGACTTGCCCTGCCAAATCCTGTATTCATGCCTTTCAGAAAGCGTGTGCTCGCACCACCGCTCCAGCCTGTAGGCTCTGCTTCTGATCCAAATGGTGGGTGAATGGGGGTTGTAGGGGGGTTGTCACGCTCTCGCTATCATTTTGGCTGGCATATAAACAGAGAGTGATAAGAGGCAGAGCCTGGATGCCAGAGTTGCATTCACATTAAACATCAATAAATATTGCTTAATTCAAATCATGAGTTGTCTGACTGAACTGCCTCTATAGGCAAGGTTAGAATTACAGCCATAAATTCTGTCCAGTAAACACGTCTGGGGTCTCACAGTCCTGCTGACGTGGTACCTTTGAAGAAGACGATCTTGTGGTCCCCGGGCCGCTCGTACACAGCGTCCACGCTGTCCAGGTTGGCCGGCAGGCCCCTCCAGAACCGATGGATCTGGGCCGGACGCAGAGACACCAGGTGCTTCTCTCGAGTCAGACGCCAGAAGTACTTCCCTGAGAGGACAAGAGTCGGGAAAACAAGCGTGCAAGGTCATTCACTTCAGAAGTGTTTTTGAGGTTACAACGGGGCAAGCACAAGCAGCTTGCTGGGTCAAGAGATGAACACTCAGCTGTTGGAAGCAGCGAGGCAGACACAAGCAAATTACAAAGCCTGAAACAGGGACCAAGCTGCTGCCAAACTAGAGTTAGCATTTGCTGCTTCATCGGGAGAAGAAGTGGCAAGCGTGAAACAGGGTGGGAGGGCTTTAGAGGTGAGGATTTGGGTGGAACAAATTGATGAGACAGAGGACAGCCCTTTTCCCCTTCAGTAATAACTGCACCTCCGATGATTATCCAACACAGAAATTATTAAATATCCTGTGGGAATGGGTTTCTTCTGAGGCATTCCTCTGAGACGATTTCACGGGTCATGAGAACAAAGAAACGTACTCAGGACTCATTTGAATCTTTGTCGCTGACTGCTGCATCATCAAACAGGTACAGGAGCAATGAAGAATGTACTGTACTAGCTCATTGAAAAAGAAATGTACACCTCAAGGACATATTCTTTAGAACTGTGAAAGTGCACTCGGCTGGGGTTAATATCGATTACGGCTTGCTGCTTTTCCCCTGGACTTTTTACCTTTGAAAAAGAAGGCTTCTCCACGAATCTGGGCCACAGCATCAAAGTGAGTGCCACATCTGTCTGGGGCATCAGGGTCTAGCCTGAGAAACAGAAAAGGGCCAGATTTACAAACACAAAGCTTGCAGTGCAAAATGCAGTCTGACGAGTGTGTTGGTGACTTGCAGTCTACCTGAAATGAACGTCTTATTTATGAAGACTATCAGTGAATGGGGCTGCCTACAAACCACATTTTGTGAAAGAGACAGATCTTAAACAGTGCAGTTGAAACAGGTGCTTTGAATATGTTCACTGCGTCTGGCAATATGCATGTATTGGCTGCCACGCTAAAGCTCATCCAGTGCAGGATAAAATGTGTACATATTCCAGCTATGATATTTTTGTTAGAATTAAATGTGAGATGTACCGTTGCAATGACAATCAATATTGCCGAGATAGATTGGGAACGTTGCGTGGGAGGTACCAGTTATTTCTCAGATTTTCTCTTTTTTGGCAGGCCCTTTAATTCCCTGTTTCTTTTCTGTGATTGTTTTGATTAGTCATCCTCCAAAACAAAGATACACTTGCGTTCTTTCCGCAATTAACAAAAATTAAAAGCAGCATATCATTGCATTTAACCTACTCATGTTTTTTACAAGCAGCAAAACTGATTCTTTAAACATCAGATAATACATTATTTTGTAAATATTTTCAGTGACAAACACCCAGCCTTAATTATTGCTTGGCTGCAATCATACATTAATATGTATTATTGATAATCTGTTTGATTATTTCTTGCTCTGGGGGTTGAAATAGTGTGTTTCCTGTTGCAAAGAATATTTCAGTGCATCTTTGAAGCCTAGATCTGTGTATCTGTCTTGCGAAATTTCGAAATTTGACCCTTGTTAATTGCGTGAATTTTAGTAAATTTAATGGAATACATAATCAGCCACACATAATATCTCTGCCTTTTATTTGTGCGATCCACCCTTAAATGCATATGCATTAGGGACAGAAGCGTATCTTGTGATGATTCGCCTAGATCTCAGGCATACTGCGGTTCTAGCGCTGTGCACCAGTTTGATACATAAGACGCATGTTTCCGGGGCAGAATGCGTCATATATGCGCCTGAAAATCAGGGCTTAGTACATCTGGCCTAAAGAGCGCAATGCACGTGCACGTGAGTGTAAGTGTGGGAGACCGTATGTTGCCAAAATGTTCAGTCTAATAAAGATATGATCAAACCCTGAAGGTATTACCCCGAGGTAGGTCAAATCTGTTTTGATTAAAATTTTAATTTTCAGTAAGCTAATAATTGAAACAGAAACATTTCTGCAACTTGAATAGTGATAGGAAAAGCGGAGCAATTGCATTGTTCCACACCTTATTGACGGAGCAGTGACCTGCAGTGACCGTTGTCTCAATTAATCCTGCACTCACAAATGAGCCGTATGAAAGGGAGTAGGTGCAATGGCGTCTCTGCAGTGCCGCAAATGGCCAAAGATGCCATCTTACTCACGGGACAGTGGACCTGTTTTCAGGGAGATCCAGTAGGACAGGGGGTTCTGCACTCTGGGAGGCATCAGGGCGTTCTGTGTGGGACACAGAATCCCGAACCCCTGGGAAAGAGAGGCAATTAACAACAGAAAGGCAATGCGAATGGTGGCAGTCCTCCACTATTCAGCCTCTGAATGCTGTGGCATTGTCTCAACTGGCAATGGACAGGCACATTCTAGCCTTTCTTCAGGCTGGCCACAAAGTTGAATAACGAATGTTAAAACTCCCCATGTTTTCAGATTTAGATAACATGCTATTTCCAGTAATGTTATTTCATATATCATATTGTATAGATGGGAAACAGGCAATGGGTAAAACTTATACCTAAATGTATTGTTAGCCATTATTTACCATGAACAGGTATATTACTTATGGGCAAATCAGTAAGTGGGATTGAAACTATCCATTTCATATTCTGGAATATAGAAATTTATCAACAAATCACAGACATAGTATGGAAAGTCCATCTGCATTGCTGGACCTCTATCCATTTATAACCATTCTGCCTACATTCAGTAGCTGATACATTGAAATATTGATAAGATTAAATATTCACTTACCATAGAGCTGCCAGACACGGACCTTGTCCTCGTAGGGGAGGCTGTACTTTAGTGGATCTCCCACCGGGCCCTGGTAGTACGGCCGCATGATGGACTCGATGGCGGAGGTGTGTGCCAGGCCGATGGCGTGGCCAAACTCGTGCACAGCCACCGCAAACAGATCCATCCCATGGGCATCTGGGAGAGAAGAACAAAGGCCATGGCAGACGCAATTTTGACCAAGGCTGAAATACGCCATCTCAGTGAGGTTTCATAAAACACACAATATAAGGCAAATATCACAACCAAAAGAAACACGTTTGAAATTTTAAGATAATCCTTAAACGCATCTGAGATTCTTCTATTTATAATTCAGTAAGTTATAGAATTATGAAATACTTCCCCCCACCATCTGATGTAAGAGAAAAGAAAACTGACTTCCCTGTAGTGCCAAAACCCTCCTATTTAAAAAGGAAGCCCTGCTCTCTGTTCCCTGTCAAATCACAAGACACAAACAAAAAATAAAAAGCTTGTGATTGATCGGGACATTAAATGAACTGATTATTTCTTTCTAGTTCTTTCTCTTGGCATAATGTATGAGATCTCTCAAATAGATGTTGATGGCGTGCATTGTGTCTGGCGGATGGAGGTTGTCCAATTAGATTTCCCAGCCCGCCTCCTACAAACAGCTGGCAGCAGTGGTGTAAGAGGCATGCATTGCGGAGAATTCGAGTTTCAAAGATATAACAACTCTTGAAAATTTGCCAGCCCCTTCTAAAGTTCAATGCAAGAAGACTTTTCTAAGTGCTGTGGAGACTTGAGCCACAGGGTAGAAGATTGTACAAAATGTGTTTTATAAGCAGTGTATTACCCCTGATGGCTACTCTAAATTAAAAGCCTCTGAAATTCAAAGATCGTACTAATTCTCATCTTTATTCCTCTGCCACTACACAGTCCAGTACTGATAAAATATATATACATATATATTTTACAAAATGTCATGAAGCCAAAATGCTGAGTTCTGGAAGGTTGCAATAAGCTGGTGGTGCCTGTGTTATGGAGGTCTTTCCTATGAACTGTGATAACAAGTCTGCATTCGCAGAAATGTATGGGCAGGCAATTAAGAAAGGCAAGCTGGCTGCTACAAACATAAATTCCTATGGCTCCAGATGACCTGCAAGACACTGATAAGGCTCATTATAATGGGATCTGTATGGGATTCAGGCCTGACTGACCACTGCATTATTTTCTCCTTAAATTAATCAGAAGGGATCTGCCTGTACATATTAATGGACTTCTCAACATTCCCCACCCATACACATGCCTACACATTACTAAAATAAACAATATTGCACCTGGTTTCAATTTGATTAAATATTATTCACATCCTCAAACTAATTTCAACATTGATTATCATTCATCCTTCATAAAATAAACAAAATTGCTTCAGAGATTTGTTTTGGAGGTCTTTTCAAATTGAGTTCAGTCCCATGGTATTTGACATTGTGAACTTCCTGAAATTCCAATTATTTTCAATAAATCAGAAGTTTATTTTGCCGCTGAGATATTTGTCAGGCTTCCATGTGTAAATAATCTGCATGCCGTGGCTTAAGTGGTTATTGTGACCCCAAAGTCAAACAGCAACACAAGTGCAAACAAAAAAGATAACAGCAGACCCCCCAAATGCCATACCTGAGCATGAACCTCCCTTCATCATTCACCATATACACACACTGAGCACTTTATTAGGAACACCTGCACAGCTACTTATTCTTGTGATTATCTAATCAGCCAATTGTGTGGCAGCAGTGCAGATATGGGTCAGAAGTTTCAGTTAATGTTCACATTAACCATCAGAATGGGGAAAAATAGACCTAATTGACTTTGACCGTGGGATGATTGTTGCTGCCAGACAGGGTGGTTTGAGTATCTCAGAAACTGCTGAACTCCTGGGGTTTTCAGGCACAACAGTTCCAAGAGTTTGCAGAGAATGGTGAGAAAAAACATCCAGTGAGCAGCAGTTCTGCGGGCCAGAGGAGAATGGCAAGACTGGTCAAAGCTGACAGGAAGGTGACAGTAACGCAAATAACCACACATTACAACAGTGGTGTGCAGAAGAGCATCTCTGAACACACAACGCATCAAACCTCTAAGTGGCTGGGCTACAGCAGCAGAAGACTTAAGTCTAACAAATAAGTCTAATAAATACCTAATAAAGTGCTCACTGAATTCATCAATAAACCATAATTATGCTGACTGGCTCATCCAGTACCTTGGCCCATGTGGAACCATGCGACAAAGAATAAGTTGTGGAGAGAAACACTAACCATTGACAGAGACATGATCTTCTCCTCCATTATATTACATTGCATTACATTAATGGCATTTTGGCAGATGCTCTTATCCAGAGCGATGTACAGTTGATTAGACTAAGCAGGAGATAATCCTCCCCTGGAGCAATGCAGGGTCGAACCACTAACCTTGCTGGTCCCAGTCATGTACCTTAACCACTACGCTAGAGGCTGCCCCATCTGCTACTGTATTTAATAAACAGAGCTGATAGACACAAAGTCTTGCTCTGTGTCCACCCCAGCACAGGTTATTATATCTGCCTGGTCCTGTGCTCACGCCTCCACTTTATAAGTTGCATAAATTAGTGGATATGTCTGATAAGTGCACTGTGTGAATTACGCTAAGTGAGAATGAAAGCAAACCTCTTGCTAAGTGCAGATACCCAGTGAGGCAACACTGAAAATGGGCCATGACAGGCTAAGGAACGATGTAGCTGGGGGGAATAACAGCTTCTAAATATTATAGCAGTGATTCATGCCCGGTAATAAGATATCAAATCTCATCATCAAAGCCAGCTCATTAAAGCACAGGATGTGAAATGACAGGTCCAATTTGATGCCCATTGTCTACACACCAGACACAGGCTGTGTTCTGGTGTTTCTGCATTTAGCATTGCCCAAATGAGACAGTACAGCACATGCCCACAGCACAACGCAGAAGAGTAGAGAATGGGAGCAGGTGGATTGCAATGAATCTGTAACTAGCTGAGTTTGCTCAGCTATGGCGATATTGATTGGTCTGTCTAAACAGCTGCTATAAGCTCTGTACCAAGGGTGATGGCAACCAGCTTTGACTTGCAAGAAAACAAAATAACAGTGCTCTTAAGGGTAGGATCTCCACAACTATTCAGCTCCATTTATGCAATGGACATCCACCCCTAAATCACATAATGAGGATTGCTAATCATGAGCCTGGGCTCCCCCCTGTGACACAGATAGATATATGATGCCAATGAATGGCAAGTATGTGTTGTGAACTGTGTTTTGCTATATAATAACTACGCAAATCTATGCATTTTCTCAACACACAGGTGCACAGGTTTACTAATCGTGCTGAAATAGAGTGAACCATTTGGTGAGTGCTGAAGATGTATTATGCACTAGAAATTCTAGTCTATTACGTACCATAAGGCAGACACTTATACAGTTTATAATGTCCTGCCTCAACCTCACAGCCTCACCTGGAGATCTGAAGGTCCAGTCCTCATCATCATCAAAGTGTGTGTCCCCTGCAGTGAAGCGGTCTGCTGGGTAGAAGGCATGTGCCACGGTGCCCCCAGGCCCGTCAAAGGGGTACCCGTCGTTGTGGTCAGCCTTGGTGAATTCGACCTGGATGTCTGCCTCACTGCCTGCCACCTCGTGGAAGTTTAGGGGTGAAACATCACTCCAAACCTTCAGGGCGTAGTACATCAGGGCCCGCACCGTGTCCCGGCCAAGCTGGTGAGACTCTTTTGGGAAGGTCCGGATCCTGTGGGTGTGAAGCCAAAAGAGAATAGAGGAATTGCTATACTTCCAAATAAAATAAAAAAGTGTAATAGAGGTGATGACTTTGGCTTTTAGTTTTACAGTCTGGATGTCTGAAGGTAAATGAGCCTTCATTAAATTGCTTTTCTCAATTTAACATCTTGCTGGTTGAAACAATTGAGTCAAACCGATTTGAACAATACTGGACATATTCTCTCTCCAACATCCTGTAATGAATCAAAAGTTAATCTCACTAAAGCAGGGGTCGGCAACCTCCTGCCAATTTTTTCTTCAACACACATATAGGCTATTTTTAATTTTATACATATGCATTTGTATCCTTGCAGTTATAGAACTGTAACTTTCTTTGGAAGAACAATGTAGCCATTACAGCCTCATAATAATTAAGACAATATTATCAGCTGCTGTACTGTCATGAGTCTCTCCATCTGAACGGTAATATCAGCATGCATCCAACACACACTCATGGACACGCACAGGCACATCTTTTCCCTGTTCAGCGATCTCTGCTCCATAAATGGATACTTTAAGGTAGACATACGGCTGTGAGTGGTCTATGGTGAGTCAGCGGCAAGATGTATTTATTATAGTCTTCATGTCCAAAAAGATCTGTTCGCATGTATAGGTGCATCTGGTAGACTCTCCCAGAAGGCCACAATGGATGTTCCTTGGTCAATCATGTCAGTAGTTTCATGTGATTTATGCCGCTCTGTAATTTTAGTGTCCACAGTGCCGATACCCTGAACTCAATCTGTTGCGTTTCTCACTCCCCATCAACTGCTAGACATGAAATGTCATTGTTGTCCACTGTCTCATCAAGAGCCAGGCTGAACTCTTTCTGGTGCCGTACCATTTTCTGCCATATCAATGTTGTACCTTTGACAGCTATTTAATTCAGGATATGACTGTATCATTGTTTGGCAGGCCATCAAATAAAACTGTGCCGTACTGTTCAAGGAAGCCTCCCTTACAAATGTGCCATCTGTGAAGGTTATATTTAACAATTTCCACAAAAACTAGAATTCTTAAATAAATAACTAAAATTGTACCAATTTTCTCTGAGCGTGCCACAGTAAATGATCCTGCCCACCCTGTCAAGTATGTCGTAGGTTGCCGAGCCCTGCACTAAAGTATCTACAGCAAATAGCAGAGTTCCACAAAGAAAATTATTTCCCTTTCAATTGAGAACTGAAGGTATCCACAGACAATGGAATTGTCTGTGAAGAAAAAGAAAGAATGAACGTGAGGAGAAATAGTCTGTTTGTCTATGTGCCTCCAACAGTTCCCACCACAGACCTGTGCTTGGCACATCCAACTCAGCATGTCTTAAAATAGTGAGACAATACTTACTATTCACAGAGACTTCTGTGTGTGTGCTCTAAATCCTCTAAGTGGAGGGTAAGCTGTATTGTACAAGGCACAGCATCCTATCCCCCTGAGACTGGGGTTTGATTGACAGGTCATGGTGCCTTTTAAAAGCGGCAGATAAAAACACTGCAGTGAGCTTCTCTCCACAGTCCCCCACCCGCAGCTCCTCAACGCTGATCTCAAGGGCTCCAGCAGAGGCGGCCATCTCTGAGGATTAAAGGTAGTGCGGTCGGGGCGAAGCCTCAGTTCCCAGCCGCTCAGCCATCTGCGCTCAGGGCACCGTGAATCACTGGGAGAAACAGGGTGGAGCAGGGCACTGCCATCTCACCGCATATTTCCCTGGGCAGGTGATTCAATGGACTGATCCGTTTTACAGATGGGTAATGGAGCTAAGGGGGTCAGGCCAGGGAGGGCTGCAGTGTCTGTAGATTTTTGTGGATTTGTTTCAATCAACAGGCCTTAGTCTGTGAGCCAGTGATTAAGCTAAGTTAAGCAGTTTGGTGCCAAAACATACAAAAACCCACCAAACACTGTGGCCCTGTGGAGTCTGATATCTCTTATTTAATTAATCCTATTTGCATCACACTTGATATCAGAGCAAGATAGCATTATACCATTAAGCAAATAATTTTTTGGGTGATGTCAATAACTTAAATTTGTTGTTGCAGTTGTTGATTTGATTGAAAGAGAGATTACTTAAAGGGGCAACACATAGGAATCCTGAGTGTTTAAACATCACAGCAACTGACTTCAAAAATGGCTCCATTCCAGCTCTTGCATGTGTGCCCTAAAAGGGCTGAACAAATGCACTGACAGACTTTGATTTGCCAAAGGTTTTATGAACTGTTTCTGCAGCACAAACAAAATTTCATCCTGGAATCTGTGACAGGCTAATTTGCCACAGCAAATCTGAATCAGATCAGAGGAGATTTCGACCTCAAAGCTTGGCTCATCGCCTCCCACTGGAATAATTGTTCTGTTCCTGTAAGGGATCATGATTATTAGTGTGCTTTGTCTCTGGCCCATTGCAATGACATTGCCAGGGTCACATGCAGATTTACGGAAGAGCAGAGATAACTTAGTACTAGCTTGTCTTTCCATACCAGCTGGTTATTTTCACAATAACAGAAAAAACTGCACAGGCAGTTTTTTATTTTTAACTTGTTGAAGAACTTCAAGGGACCCTGCATTTCAAACCCACCGGGGAAGGCCAACAGCTGTGCGTGTGTGGGAGCAACACCTACACTTTCTGCCACCAACTGGGTAATGTGAACAACCTTAGTGCCTTATCACCTGTGCTTCAAAAAAAAAACCTGGCATAACAACAGATCACAGGAGACTGCTTATGTGGGCTTTCAGATACAACACTACAATTTGTTGTGCACTGTCAGGACTGCATAGGTGTCACACTCTTGTTTCTTGGGGGTCAGGAAGATTTCCCAGTTACAAAAGAGCTCCTACCAGATGAAGTGCGCTGCAAACGGTGTGCATACTTGAATATTAAATATGTATTTTCCATTTCAAAATACTTATTGCTTATGATTTTTCTCCATTTCAAATACGGAATGCTTAACACGACAGAGCATTGCACATATTCCAAAACATTGCAATTTGGGATTAAGCCACTTTTCTCTCAGAAGCTGTACATTTGTAAATAATCTGTATTCATCCCATAGCGACTTTGTCAGAGATTGTGTTAGTGTTAACAGTAAAATACATTCTTCATTGAGGCATATGCAGCTGCCGAATGATAGAGAGCATATTAATTTATGTGGCTGCCAATAATCCAAGCATTAATCCTCATTAGTTCTGGCAATTATATTCCATCACACTTTGCGCTGGAGCCTACCTCCAGGACAGGTGTCTTTTGCTCCACTTGGTCTGGGAGGGCACTGAGCGTCTCCGCCGGCCTGAATGAGGTTCTGGCTCTGAGAGGTCTGGCAGAGAGCAGCGAGGAGTCTTCATCAGCACCAGGGTCTCTTCATCTGGAGGCAGGAACGTGAACACACACAAACACACACACACATATATATACACACACATACACACACACACGCAGAGATACACACACACACACACACACACACACATACACACACACACACACACACACACACACAATAGAAGACAATGAGATATCACCATGTTCATCTTCTATGCATTATTTTAAACCCATTTCTTCCTGTAGATTTATCTACTGGGCATATGCATAGTATAGTATAATAGTGTAACATTAAAATAGTGCATGTGTCATCTAGAGCCCTCCAGGCACAAATCCTTGTTGATATGTTGAAAGGCTTTTTATAAAGATAAACTCTCTCATAAACACATACTGCACACGCACAAACTCACATAAACACTCACACACACAGACCTAGCACTCCTGTCTCCTCCAATCCCCCATACTTCTGCATGGCTTTGATGGCTTTGGTCAGAGCCTCCTTGGTCTGCAGCTGTCCTGTCACCGGGTCTGGGGGTGGGAGGTACCCAAACTTGGTCAGCCAATCCTGTATTGGGAAAAAGAATGCACTGAATAAAAGCTCAATCAGATATGTCCATTCATATCATTAGACCAATTTAAAGAGACCTACAGTCAGGTCTATAAATATTGGGACATCGACACAATTCTCCTCTTTTTGGCTCTATACACCACCACAATGGGTTTGAAATGAAACAAACAAGATATCCTTTAACTGCAGACTTTCAGCTTTAATTTGAGGGTACATCCAAATCAGGTGAACGGTGTAGGAATTACAACAGTTTCTATATGTGCCTCCCACTTTTTAAGGCACCAAAAGTAATGGGACAATTGGCTGCTCAGCTGTTCCATGGCCAGGTGTGTGTTATTCCCTCATTATCTCATTTACAAGGAGCATCTAGGTCTAGAGTTCATTTCAAGTGTGCTATTTGCATTTGGAATCTGTTGCTGTCAACTCTCAATATGAGATCCAAAGAGCTGTCACTATCAGTAAAGCAAGACATTAGGCTGAAAAATCAAAACAAACCCATCAGAGAGATAGCAAAAACATTAGGTGTGGCCAAATCAACTGTTTGGAACATTCTTACAAAGAAAGAACGCACCGGTGAGCTCAGCAACACCAAAAGACCCGGAAGACCACGGAAAACAACTGTGGTGGATGACAGAAGAATTCTTTCCCTGGTGAAAAAAAACCCCTTCACAACAGTTGGCCAGATCAAGAACACTCTCCGGGAGGTAGGTGTATGTGTGTCAAATTCAACAATCAAGAGAAGACTTCACCAGAGTGAATACAGAGGGTTCACCACAAGATGTAAACCATTGGTGAGCCTCAAAAACAGGAAGACCAGATTAGAGTTTGCCAAACAATATCTAAAAAAGCATTTACAGTTCTGGAACAACATCCTATGGACAGATGAGACAAAGATCAACTTGTACCAGAATGATGGGAAGAGAACAGTATGGAGAAGGAAAGGAACTGCTCATGATCCAAAACATACCACCTCATCAGTGAAGCATGGTGGTGGTAGTGTCATGGCATGGGCATGTATGGCTGCCAATGGAACTGATTCCCTTGTATTTATTGATGATGTGACTGCTGACAAAAGCAGCAGGATGAATTCTGAAGTGTTTCGGGCAATATTATCTGCTCATATTCAGCCAAATGCTTCAGAACTCATTGGACGGTGCTTCACAGTGCAGATGGACAATGACCCGAAGCATACTGTGAAAGCAACCAAAGAGTTTTTTAAGGCAAAGAAGTGGAATGTTATGCAATGGCCAAGTCAATCACCTGACCTGAATCCGATTGAACATGCATTTCACTTGCAGAAGACAAAACTGAGGGGAAAATGCCCCAAGAACAAGCAGGAACTGAAGACAGTTGCAGTAGAGGCCTGGCAGAGCATCACCAGGGATGAAACCCAGCGTCTGGTGATGTCTATGCGTTCCAGACTTCAGGCTGTAATTGACTGCAAAGGATTTGCAACCAAGTATTAAAAAGTGAAAGTTTGATTTCTGATTGTTAGTTTGTCCCATTACTTTTGGTCCCTTAAAAAGTGGGAGGCACATATACAAACTGTGGTAATTCCTACACCATTCACCTGATTTGAAAAAATTTGTAAATACCCTCAAATTAAAGCTGAAAGTCTGCAGTTAAAGCACATCTTGTTCGTTTCATTTCAAATCCATTGTGGTGGTATATAGAGCCAAAAAGATGAGAATTGTGTCGATGTCCCAATATTTATGGACCTGACTGTAATTGATTTACAACCATTTTTTCAGGACACATGGGCAAGGATTGTAATATCCTAACATCTAAACACACATCTAAAGTGCCCTACCCATACGAGTAGAGATATAGGATTCAGACAACACCCTTTCCTTCCACACACACACACACACACACACACACACGCAGCAGGTTATTTATAATTCCATAAATTGTGGCAATATGTATCCAAATATGTGACTATTATGTATTGATTTATTCTGAAAATAAATGATTTCATGGAGCCAACTGAGATAAAGTACAGAGTTCTAAAATGGGAAACATGAACACAGGGGCACTGGATTAGCCCATGTCTGTGATTAATCACCTATTAGGACACAATGGAGGGTATAACTGGCATGACGGTACTGTACAGCATATCTTCGTTTTAAGAATACAGAATATTTTTTACACATCAAGGTTAGACAGGCCTGTATCACATTTTCCAGCAAAAAGATCTTCCTGTAGCTCTCCACTTTTTCAGCTGTGCAAAGTATTTCATCCAAGCCAACTTTGACTTTGACCCTTAGCAAACCCTGAACATTAGTAACAAATCAAAAACTAAGTGCCTGCTAACTGACTTCATCTAAAATTGCAGTATGACCAGATGTTTGTCGCCATTATCAAACATATTCAAGAGGGTCAAGTTTACGTATGTTAATTCCAGCCTGATTAAAATGACTTCCTGTGCAAAACAGCTGGTCTGGCTTATATAATTGGCCTTTACTGTTAAATGGCTTATATTACACTACCATATACTGTCCATTCTCATTCATCTTGAGATCTACAGAAGAACTAATGTCCATATTTACTTATTAACATAGCAGCTCAAATGGTAAGTCACATCTGGTAGAATACAATGAGAAAACAAAACAAATCATGCATTTATTATTTTTACTTATAATTTAAGCCTGAAATACTTCTCAATTTCCTCTGCTAATACAAGACATAATTCGTTTTTTTTCTTTTTTCTTGTGCGTCTATCAATTACAATTTGGAAACAATGGTAGTCCAGTCCACCAGAACAACAGCTGCACAGCAACATTCCCACATGACACATCGAGAGTGTCTGAATAATGCGTCACACACATTGGTGCCAGAATGACAAAAGTGTCTGTTCCTTCTTTTGTTGGACAAGAAAGTAAGAAAGAGGAAAAACAGTGCAGAGAATGAAGAAACAAATCAAGAGAATCCCACGTAGTAGTATCAGCCTAAACTGACCTGACTAAACCAAATCACAACGGTACTGAAAGTGAGAAATGGAAGATTGCAGTATATAGCCTACGCTTTTAGATAAATATCTGCAATCAACCAATATTTGTGCTTATCTTACAATGGAATTATTCTTCACAGGATTTGTAAACATGCAAAACAATTGGCTGAATCTAAATCATTTTTTCATTTATTATACTTTGGACCCTGCACACTCATCTCTATGAAAATAATGCCAATTATGTCATTGTAGTTTAGACTTATTGTGGGCCAGCAGTGTAGTATAATAGTTTGGCAACTGGGCTTGTGACTTTAAGACTGTCAGGTAAATTCTCAGGTGAGACACTTATGTTATACCCTTCAGCAAGGTACACGCATCAATATACAGCTCCACAAATAGATTGTATGTCATTAATATTAGATGTGTGTAAATCCTTCTGGAGAGGATTGTCTGGCAAACATGTCCATTTATTATTTGTTAATGTTGAACCCTAACCTACATTTTTCTAAAATAATATCTTGTTGGTTATTTGGTGACTGACTGGTTTCTTACTTTTGTAACAAGACACACACAGCTCTGATGAGCCCTCCTTTGCCTGTGTCCATTACACGAGGGGCATTTCTTCATTTGTGAGATTGACAACAAGTAATGGGAAGAAACCTGCAGAAAATGCCAAAAGGAATCTGCTGGAGCAAGCCCTGTCGAGTCACTGATCTTCACCAAAGGCAGCCTCCCTGACAGCAGACCTGCATCAAGCTTGTGTGAGAAAGTTATATTCATTCTGCATTTGGGTTCGGGTTACAACCTCCCCCGTGCTCTCTGTTTCTTCCTTTAAGCTCTCTGACAAAGCAAGAAATGGGCCCTCACACATTTTATTAAACAAGAAACCAGAATAATGAAAAATTCAATACAACAATAAATACAAAACATTAAATCCAAAAAGCACAACCTGACACCTCAGGTTTGTAAGAAATGTAGTGATTCTTCAATTTAGTAAGAAAATGATGTACTGTAGGGAGAGTTTTGAGGAACAAACCTTCGCTTGAATGTGAGCTGACATACAAAGGCGGCACAAAATCAACTTAACAGAGAATGTTAGCATGCCGTTGCATTCACACACACACACATACACACACACACCTGATGAGTGAAAGCTGATAATGAGCTCGTATCATCCCCTCAGCTTTAATTTGACCTCCTCTCCTTATCCCCATCAGAGTCCCATTTACTCTGTTATACGTCCACATGAAACGGGCCCAGGGCACAGCGCAGAGACTGTCACACTCAGAGATATAGAGATGTCAGTGCAAGTATGCCTTCTGGTTCCCATCACTCACTGTCCTTTTTACATTGATCCAGTCGCACACTGAAGGTCAGCCAGGGTGCAGCTCCACACCAGCACCGAGCAGTAATCCCCTGCCCAAGTTCATATTTCTGATCGCTGTGATTTTGAGCCTTTTTGTGCTGCAACAATGGCAGTTATTGACACCTTATCAGTAGACTGTCATAGTGTCAGCCTGCTGAGTTTCAACCATGGATGGAGCAATACTACCTCAGAATTATTAGCACCTATGCATATATTAAACAAAACAGATAGTAATATATGTTATGTTCAATCACATGGGAGAATTATCTTATTTTATTTAGATACATTTACTTTCACTTTCACAGATGGTGAGGAGGATGGTGAGGGAGGCCATAAAGAACACAGTTTAAGAAAAGCAGAGATTTGTTGCATTTTGGGGTCACCAAGTCTCAAAAAGAACCATAAAATGGCACCTTCATACCAATAAACTTTTTGGAAGGGTGGCACCAAGACAGCCCTTACTGAGCACAATAAACAAAACCGAGTATCCAGAATTTGGAACGTTATTGGAATTATGCCTGGAAGAGTAATATGGTTAGATGAGACTAAAATGGAATGTTTTGGCCAGACACACCATCATCTGCAAAATAGAAATTTGGATCTCTGACACAGGATTGTGAAACAGCCAATTTCCAAGAAACATGACAAAAATACATTCAAATACTGGGAGAGAGTCCATAATGTTTATTTCACTCAAACACCTCTTGTGTCCATTATAACTGAAGTTATAGGTGTACATCTGAAACGGTCATTTCCGTCAGTCATGTCATAAATGCATTCTTCAATATTTGAGCTCATAACCACTGGCCTAAATAATACATGTATATAAGTACTGGGGCAAAACCTCATAATAAGGCAAGGGGGCCACATCTGGGGCACCTATCTGGGGGTTACACCATGTTAATAATATGAATTAAGTAAGAGACTCATTCATCTTGTCATTCTGACTACCAACAAACTAGCTGGTTTCATCCAGCTTGGTTGACGAAGCCAAAAAAGGAAACTGATATCTCTGAGCAGAGTATGCTGCACATATTTGCAAAGACACTGCAAAATATAGCAAACACATTCTGTTCTGCAGGTAGTCCTTTCTCGGGTGTAAGAAAATGAATAACTATGGAGTAGGTGAGACTCACAGATATTGTGCAAATGGTGAAAACTAAAAAGAACACAGTGGGTGATACTCAGTGATATTTTAGAGTTACGTGCAAACCATGATAGATCAGTGGGCTACAAAACAAGATAATCAAAACTGTTCTAGACAGATGTAAAGCAAAATTGTATTTGAAATGTATTACTGAGGATATGTGGCTTTGAATATTTCTGGATCCCAGTAATGTATTGCTGTTTTTCCCCTCCAAGAAAACTTCCTCCAGAACCTTTCAGATGCTCCAAGAAAATACATTTTTCATCAACTTTTTTGGGCAATTCAAAGTCATGGCTTATTAATTCAATGATAGCTTGTATGTAAATGTAGCTATTGACCCTGCTGCAGACATGCTTGCCATTCATACATTCAGAAATCTGGCACTGGAAGCATCTCTGTTGGGTGATAAGGGACTTGTTGGGCTCTATTCCAAGAGCAACTACTGTTTGATACAAGTTTATAGTTTGTGATTTGCTGGGTGTCATTGCTTTTATTTAATTACAATATCTACCCACTGTAGATACAGTCAAAGCACAAATTGACATCCCATGACTCCGATGCCCTTCAACAGTGCAGAGTAAGCACACCATAATAAATGGGCCTGTCTCTGATCTGATGGCAGAGCTAAAAATGTCCTAGCTATTCCAATTATGCAGTGGGGTTCTCTGCACGACATATATACGCAGACCAAAGTCGATGTCTGTACACCTGAAGGATGAAGAAATACTTTCGGCAATAAAACAGTCCCCTAGTTTCCAGACACAGACGTAGCTCAGTTAGCTCTGTTGGACCCCAGTGTGTATTTTTTATGTGACAGGGCATGCTCATTCATTTCCTCACACAGGCATTGAGGGGACAAGCCCTCTCCCCTGCAATTTCAGTTAATCATGGTTCACTCAGGCCAACCTGTTTGTGGCCCCAAATTAGGTCCTAATTGTTTTTCATATCTCTCATTGGCTTGACTTCGCCTTCAGTAAAAGATGGAAGTGATGGATAACATGGTTCGCAGTGGAGCATATGGCAAATTATCCCTCAAGTAATCATTTGGAAACACAACGCATGTTGGGAGGGTGACCTGAGATCACTGCACGGCAGTGTAGCCTGACTGACTGACTTTGGAACTGTTCAAATTAGATCCAAAATAGTGGTTTGGATTTCAGCAAATCCTTTCCCCCTTCCTCTTCCCAAAAGTATCTTTGTAGATCATCTTTTCTTGCTATTACCTAAAAATATTTTCACCTATGTTAAATACAAGTATGCAACTGTTTGTTACTATAATTTATAATGAAGGAAGATATTATGCTAGTTCAGCATTCCTTATTCCCATTTGAGGACATAAAAATTCTACAGTGTAGATCCATGCTAATTCCAAATACAGAGACAGCAGGTGAGCATATGTTCATTTTCAAACATTGAACAACAAAAATACATAACCAGGACCAAGCTACATTCTGTAGCAAGCTGACATCCTTGATAAAGGAATGGCTGTTTTTTTTATACTGCACAAGCCCCATCTTGTTTATCTGACCCCAACTGCTGTTGCAGTTCTCACTAATGAAGCCAAATTTCAATTGTGAATTCCACTGCTAAGAAATTTCATTGCAAATGTTGGCAAAACTGACTCATTAAACAATTAAATGTAAAACATGTTAATAACCTTTCAGATTCAATAATAATTTAAGATGGAAAGAATAATCAACTTATGGTGAATCACATGATCAAATGATCAAATACAAACCATGAGAATAAGCCTCATAAATCCTGAAAGTGGTGTAGGATATGCACGATTCTTCTGATTGACGTATGCTTGCTATTGTATCTCAAACTCTATACATAACATTTAGTCAGCCCAGGTATTTTTGTGAGAACTTTCAAATAGCTGACCTTTAACTAATGTAATAATAACATAAAAAATATGTTATTATTTATATAGGCAAACCTTTTTTTATGTTGCTTTCTCTACTTTGTATGGCTCACTGAATATCTTATTTCTCCATTGCCCAAATCTTCTTTTGAAGAGTGCCTGGTTCCGATCATAAAAGGCAGACTCACCCTTTATCATGATTTTTTAACTTAAAACCCCACTTGAGTGGACTGGCAATACCTTAATCCTGTTATTACACAATGGCTTCAGTATTCAGACCCCTTCCCCTTTTGCACTTTGTGTGATTTTGCCAATCAATCTACACTAAATAACCCATATTGCCAAAGTGAAAAAATGTTTTTATGCATTTTTGCTAATTTCTTAAAAATGTAAATCTGAAATCTCTCATTCACATAAGTATACAGACCCTTTGCTGAAGCATTCCAAATTGTGATCAGGTGCACCATGTTTGCTTTAATTGAGATGCGTTTAGAACTTGACTGGAGTCTACCTGTGGCAAAGTGAATTGATTGGACATAGTTTAGAAAGGCACACATTTAGGAATACAAGGTCCCAAAATTTACACTGCATGTCAGGACAAAATCCAAGCCATGAATCCAAGTAACTCTCAATAGACCTCCATGATAAAATTGTGGCATAGATCATTGCCTCAAGAATCGTGAAATGGAAGATGTTTGAAACCACCAGGACTCTTCCTAGAGTTGGCCGTCCGGCCAAACTGAGTAACCAGGCAAGAAGGGTCTCGGTCAGGGTGGTGACCAAGAACCTGCCAGAAGGATGACCAACTCATCAACAGTACTCCATCAATCAGGCCTTTATGGTAAAGTGGCTAGACAGAAGCCAATGTTGAGTAAAAGGCATATGACAGCCCACTCGGAGTTTGCCAAACAGCATTTACAGGAGAGCATGGCCAGATATGACCAACTCATCAGAGATAAATTCTTTGGGCAGAACTCCAGGGTGGCACAGATGGTGCAGTGGGTAGCACTGCCACTTCACAGCAAGGAGGTCCTGGGTTTGAATCCCGGTCGGCTGGGGCCTCTCTGTGTGGAGTTTGCATGTTCTCCCTGTGCTTGCGTGGGTTTCCTCCGGGTACTCCGGTTTCCTCCCACAGTCTAAAGACATGCAGGTTAGGCTGATTGGAGAGTCTAAATTGCCCATAGGTATGAGTGTGTGAGTGAATGGTGTGTATGCCCTGCAATGGACTGGCGACCTGTCCAGGGAGTATTCCTGCCTTTCGCCCAATGTATGCTGGGATAGGCTCCAGCCCCCCTGCGACCCTGTTCATGATAAGTGGGTTAAGATAATGGATGGATGGATGGATGGGCAGAACTCCAAGCACTCCAGGGCCCTGCCTGCAAAGGGAAAGTCGAGGCCGGTTAAGCAGCGATTGTCCCATTAGATGGTGGAAGCTATTGCTATGGCATACGAGTCAAAGGGGATAACCTGGGCCTAAGTGCTCATTCCACAAGGGGCATGGCAGGCCTTATTCTCCACATACCTGAACGTTAGCAGGACACTGGTAACCCACTCAGTTCTGGGGGTGAGGGCTGTGTGAGATACGCACATCTTCCCCCATCTGCTGTGAGGCGCAGTACTTCACATTTTGTGAACCAACAGACCCTGACTGGGCAGTGGACTGCGTTTAGTACTTGGTTAACTCCAAGTGAATTTTTGCAAATTACGCCTATTTTCCACTGTCAATCTGGTCGACAAGCATGTGTGCACCTTCACACAATATGAGTGTGATTCTGCTGATACGGTCAGTAATCAGTATGCCTTGTGCAGGCAGACAGTGGAACACAACTGACCATAGCGGGATGCTAATGTCTGATGAGACTCCTATGAAGTGAAGTCCTTTCGTCTCACTCCGCCAATTAAGCACAGCCCTGCTGAGCCGCCGGCTGCAGCTGGCATTGCCATAGCCCAGATCAGTCAGCGTCTGACTGTGGGGCTCGTTCATACACAAGGAAACAAGGCAAGGTGTTACCAGGATCAGTCACCCAGCAATCCACCAAATCCCTTTAATATTTGAATCATTGATTTAAATAAATAGCCGTTTTCGCTGTTAATTAAACAAAGGCGACTGAGAGAATGAGAATACATCAGAAGACGCTGACAACCTACCACTTATTCAAGTCAGAGATTTGAAAAGAGAATCACCTAGGAAACCTGAGCACAATAACTCTCACAATGAGAAACAGTTTCACGCTGGGGTCGATTTTATGCTCTGCCAGATGCCATGAAGGAAGGAGGAAAGAATAAACCCACACCAAAAAAGGACATCAAATTCACATTCATAGTTATCCCTCTCAGAGACGCTTGATCCAGGACAGCAGGCCCTCTGGGGGAGGCATGCACCTGCAGTTCCTGTTTTCACAAAACACTTTTTTTTTTTTTTTTCAGCTGGCTGTCAGTCACTAATCACCCTGAATTATTACATCAAGGAGAGCTCTTGTTTGTATGTCATCTTCTACAGGAAGACGTTTTCACTCTCTGGGGTAAATAACAAGTTACCTGAATGTCGAGTGAGAGACAGAGAAAGCAAGCACCAAGGGGAAAATATATTTTCTTGTGATAAGATCATGCATATTCACAAATGAAATACAAAGAAAATGCAAATGTATTGCGTTACTAATATTACTGCCTTAAGTTTGGATTGCCAACAGTCTGATACTAGCCAGGAGGTCCCACAATTCAGAAAAAAATGGTTTATTCTATATAGGGCACCCTTTCTCTATATCACATTCAGCTTGCAAAATGGCTATGTGCTATAAGTAGCCAGCATTCAATTGTGTCAAATTAATGAAATCACACATTACAATTCACCTCTGCACACACACCAAATTTAATCAACCCAAATCACAGTTCAAAATACTTAAAACTTTTTAAATTACATTCTGGGGCACTCTAACGTCCGTGGCAAATCCTGCGGAAATAACACCAACAACATGTCAAACTTTGAATCTCTCTCCCTTTTTTTTTACTTCATTGTTGACGTTTAAAGCAAATTTACTTCTTCAAAACTTTTCTCAATTGCTAAACACTTGCATGAAATCAAACAATATGCCCTTTGATGGGAATTTTGAATGTCATCTGAAAGCACTGAGTAAAAAAATGTAAATAGGCTAATGACAGTAATAATAGAGGCTGCAAAGGAGAATGGTGATGTAGCGAAAATGATAATTAGATTTTTTGCATTTGCATGCAGGAAACATAACATTACGGAACTAGGCACAGTAAATTGATTTTTTATGTTCTGCTGAAAAATTATATTTTCACATTCTGGAAAATGACTAAGGACAACAGACCGTTTTTATTCAGTTGGGAGGATACACTATGTTTTTCATCATTAAAATATGAATTGAACAGATTAAAAAAAAGCATGTTGCCATTATCCATCACAAATGGAAAGGCAGACTCTGAAACATTCTGTGCCATGTGCTTCATTTACATCTGGTTCAAATACCAACCACAATAAAGAGAGACCAGTCCAACAAAGAGCAAAATTCCAAGCCAGCTTTCCTAACTGACTAATTTTTCCAAACTTTTCACTCCAGGCAAACCCTATAAATCAAATTAATATGTAAGGTACCAACAACGAATCACAGTTAGAAAATATAATTCTGTTCCAGTTCAGAAAACTGAACTTTGCACAGTCTCAAGAAGCAGCATGAGCAAGCACACTTCAGCTATTCTGATATTTAGAGTTCATTTAGATTCACATTTTAAAATGGCTGCTGTAACCTTGTGGGTCACTGATCCAACTTGGAATTCCAACAATATCAAAACAGTCCCGACAACAAAATGATGCAAAATAACTTGCTCAGAGAAACAAAGATTAAAGGGCTGGTGCTAAGAAGCCTTTAAAATATTGTTAGGATGAAAGTCAGAGTAACCAGTATGTAACGAGTGTGTCATGGTGAGGTAACACCTAAGGTGTCCACCAGAGGAGTGGGCGCTCACGAAAAAGAATGCCCTGGCGCGCTTTGTGTGGACACCTCGTGCAGAAGCGGCGTTCGTCGAGTTGAAGAAAAGGTTCTGTTCTGAGCCGATTCTGATAACTCCGAACCCATCGATGCCTCCGAGCTGGGGGTAGGGGCTATTCTGTCACAACGGTCTCCCCAAGACCAAAAAGTGCATCCCTGTGCGTTTTTCTCTCGGTCACTGTCACAGGCCGAGAGAAATTACGACGTGGGGAACAGGGAACTGCTAGCAGTCAAGTTAGCCTTAGAGGAGTGGCGGCACTGGCTGGAGGGGGCGGAGCATCCGTTCACTGTGTGGACGGATCATAAGAACCTCAAATATCAAATATATTCAGATCGCCAAGACACGCAACGCACGTCAAGCCCGCTGGGCACTGTTTTTTGCGCGTTTTTCGTTTACGGTGACATACCGCCCTGGGTCCAAAAACACCAAACCAGACGCCCTCTCTAGGGTTTTCGACAAGACTGACGGGGAACGCGATCATGAACCTATTCTCTCGGGGGTTAGAACAGTGGCGCCGATTATTTGGGAGGTGGAATCAGCAGTGCGTAGAGCATTACGCAGAGAGCCGGATCTAAGAGGGGGTCCGCCTAACTGCCTCTTTGTGCCCGCTGGGGCCCGGCCCCAAGTGTTACTGTGGGGACATGCCTCACGGCTGATGGGGAGAAGGATGTCTGTGAGTTTGTGGCCGCGTGTCCTGTCTGCGCGCGCAGCAAGGGCTCCCACCGTCCCCCAGCAGGGCAGCTATGTCCGTTACCTATTCCTAGGCGTCCCTGGAGCCACATTGCATTGGATTTTATCACAGGATTGCCACCCTCAGGGGGTAAAACGGGCATTTTAGTGGTAGTGGATCGTTTTTCCAAGGCGGCTCATTTTGTGGCGCTACCTAAACTACCCTCGGCAGTGGAGACCGCACGGTTGGTGGTTGACCACGTGTTCAGACTTCACGGGCTGCCCCAGGACGTGGTGTCTGATCGTGGACCTCAGTTCGCTTCCCGGTTCTGGCGGGCGTTCTGTTCTCTGTTGGGCGCCACGGTGAGCCTTTCATCTGGCTTCCACCCAGAGACCAACGGGCAGACAGAACGCACCAACCAAACGCTGGAGAACACACTCCGGTGCCTGGCTATTGACAACCCCACTTCGTGGAGCCGCCAACTCACGTGGGCAGAGTACGCCCATAACACACTACAGAATGCATCCACGGGGCTCTCGCCGTTCGAGGTGCAGTTTGGATATCCTCCGCCTTTGTTCCCAGACCTGGAGAAAGGGGGTGAAGTGCCCTCTGCTGAGGCCTTTGTTCGGCGATGCCGGGCCACTTGGAAGAGGGTGCAAACGACTCTTTCGAGGGCTACTGCCAACCAGAAGAGGCTGAAGGATCGCCTGGGGTCGATTTTTAGTAGGGGGGTCCTGTCATGGTGAGGTAACACCTAAGGTGTCCACCAGAGGGCTGGTGCTCATTGGCTTTCCCCCTCCTAAAGAGTATTTAAGGCCAGTGCTGGCAGTCTACCAATGCTTTTGTGTTCACTGTGCGCTCTGACACTAAGCCGGTAATGCACATGGTAGACTCTGTGAGAGTTAAGAGTCCGGTACTGTGCTGGTGTGTGTTTCGCTGTTAAGAAACAAAAAGATTAAAAGGTAAGGAAGGCGTTCAGCTGGTGTTGTGTTCGCTGGCGCCTTCCTCTAAGGTTTTGGATTTCTTTTTTCTTTCTTTGGACTCGTGTGAGTCAGTGGTTGGGGGACGTTGTCCCCTAGTATGTATTTTGGTTTGCGTTTTGGTCCCGAGCTGCATCTCGAGGTTTTATTTTCGTGCCTAGCCTTTTTCCCGGCTAGGTTGTATTTTATTTTTTGGCCCACAGTCGTTTGGGGCACCAAGTCAGTGGTGTGGTTCGCCCTGTTTTAAGAGGGTTGATTTGTTTTCTTATAGCCGTTTTTTTGGCTTTTCTCTTTTCCTTTTTATGCTCAGTTTCTGTTGCTTACATACCATTCCCGTTGTTTCCTGGGATCTAGTGACGAACACGTTCGCGTGTTCGTTTTAGAGGGTTTTTCCTCGGTCGCTTCTGGCTCTCCGCCCAGCCCCAACCTAACAGAGTGGTCGTACGTCCATCAGCTGAACTGTCCAGGAAAGTTAACCACATGAGCTAGGTAGGCTCTGCCTGGCTAACTTTCGCCAGGCAGTGAGTCACTGCAATGAGTCAAGGAGAACCAAATTAAGAGTGAATATAAATAACATCCTAGTGCCTACATCACGCTGAGTAAAGGGTGAGCTCATTGAGCAATTCAACACATGCATATCGATGTTTGTAAAACTTTCTGAAGACTGTGCAGAATGTATAAAACTATGGTATGTAAATAATCCCAAATAAACTAAATAAATCATTTAATGTTAAGGAGCTTGTTGGGAGTAACTTATTTTCAGCAGAGTCTGGGCAGCAGCCTGAAGGGGTACGGATTAAAATTGTCCTGGTGAGCATAACTCAGGGTCCAGGAGACAGCTGCCACCCCCTCCCCTGGCAGGGCCACTCAGCTACTTGGATTAGATTTTACATTACTTCTGCCTGCAGGTTGATGGAAGCACTCAGCTGACAGGGGCAAAGCTGTACATGCAAATATTTTTAAATCCAAGCATGGGAGTGTTCCTGCATTACTGCATGAGTTGCTGGCACAAGTTATCTTGAGCAAGACATCCTGACTAAGAAAGCATCATTTTGTCTCATTGTTTTCTGAAGGTGCTATTGATTCAGCAGGTCATATTTCATGTCCTCTCCCCAGACATGTACAGCAAATGTGTCCATCTATATAAGCAGGAGGTAGATTGCTTTTTCCAGAACAGAAAGATGAAGGTGACATTGCTGTACAATTGATGAATTGTTGATTAAAATAATTTCTGTTCCATGCATCACAACCTTGTTGTTCAGTCTGACTTTATTGAATTACACAATTTGTAGAATTTTTCTTCAGACAACAATGAAGTATACCTAGAGAACACCAGCAGCCTATGAACTTGAAAAGGCTGCAGTATTTGAGCTGCAAAACTGGAATGAGACTTAAGGACTTCTCAGTCTCCTTCATTTTTCAGTAGAAATGCAGCACCCCCTTAGGATTAAAGTCTATAACGTTCTGAACCATTGTATTTTTCATCAGAAAATAATGAGATTTGCAGCATTACTCCTTTCAAGAATTCTGTGGTTAATATGAAAAGGAATGGTCTTGTAAAGTACTAACTTTTCACATTGAGGTATGTTTTGCATGCAAGCACATGGAAGCATTGTCACACAGCTTTAATAGTAGCATAGCCAACATCAGCATCCACAAAGCCATATCAGAGCCGGGAGAGACATTGGCTAAGGCGGTAAGAGCAGTTGTCTGGCAGTCGGAGGGTTGCTGGTGTGATCCCACCCTCGGTGTGTCGAAGAGTCCCTGACCAAGACACTTGGCCCCCAAATGCTCCTGACGAGCTGGTTGGTGCCTTGCATGCCAGCTCATCGCTGTTGGTGTGTGAGTGTGTATATGAATGGGTGAATAAAAAGCATCAATTGTACAGGGCTTTGGATAAAGGTGCCCTTATAAATGCCAACCATTTACAGCTGTATCTTTTAAGACTTAAGACATTTTTACTCATCTGTCAAACTACATTCAGAGATGATGGGACCATGGTCGGAAGTGGACTTGATTGTTGTGATGCAACCTCTTAAAACAAAATACATTAAAAGAGCGCTGTAGGAAGAACTAAATTAAAATTTGCTCAGTTTGAGGAAAAGAAAAATAATTTTAAAAAAATAAGGGACTTACTCTGACAATGGATTTTATCTAGGTTGAAGGTGGGATTATGTCAGAACTCCTGCAGGGTAATATGTCAGATTACCCTGCCAAATGTAGTCCATCAGTAACAGGATGCCATCCTGAAAACAATGTTTTCAATTTTGTTCTGAACTGGTCCATCCCTCTAAAACTTCACCCTTGCAACCTATCCAGACACAAAATGACCCATCCACATAATGCAATACAAAGAGGTCATAGAGCTAGCTAGCAAAACAGGTGGGCAGGAGCCCTATGGACACCTATTGACCGGCTGCCACTGGTAAAAAGTTTAAACAAGATTAGTCAGACAAAATCTAAATTGACAGACCAGCTTGCCAGATCATGAGGTATAGACCCTTCAGGTGTTCAAACCTAGCACAGATGCATTGAGTGATTCACTGATTCACTGAACACCCTATTTTTAAGTGTTCACATGTCAGTTCTTCAATCAAAATGAACTAAAAATAACAATGTGATACAAAAAGAAGCCAAATAGCCTCTACTTGTACAGCAGATTTAGCATTGTATTGATTTGTTTCTCCCAGAAAATAGATAACTTGCTCTAAAAAGCCTGAATTGTCATGCCTGTGAGTGTCAGAACAGCATCAAGCATCATTGACAAACACGTACAGCAGAAACAGGAGAAAATCATTCAACTGCATTCAGGGCTGTGTACACTCAAGGTCACAATCCCAAACAGAACCCTCATTACGGTTCTGTTCCACTGAAAAACAATCTTTACCTTTTTCTGTTTACTGCCGCAAATCATCCCTCGACTATTCAACTTTCAGGATAATGCGACATTTGGATGATTACGCCATGTGTATGGTGAAATTAGTATCATTATTTACCATTTCTATCTTTGGAGTCGATTTTCTGAAAACCTTGATTTCTTTCTGATATTACAGGACAGTTTTCAGTGCATAATCGTCCTATCATCGCAAATCTTTACTCCATATCCAGAGTGTTTTGAGCCAATTATTTTCATGTTATAAGCTTCAGGGGTGATTACAGCATCACAAATGTCATTGTTAGATCCTGAGATTTCATCAATTTTCTTTATTAAAAATCCATAATTTCTCAGAAAATGACTATTGGGTACTGGCGATGAAAATGGCTAAAATCTTTAAACATGTCTTATTTAGAATTTGAAATAATTATAACGATATCTTACTTGGTTCAGATTATGGACTGCTACAGAAATGGTCAAATTTGTAATTTACACCATCTTGAATAAAGTATGCAAATTTGTGAATTTACATATTTTGTTAGAATTTATATTTTGAAATCCATACCTAATGATAGTTGAAGTTTGTACCTTTGAAATGATCTGGAAGGAGAAACATAACCTTAAGAAACTGCCTGGCCACTGAACTGAATCCCAGTATTGAAACAGAGATTGCACAGTACAGGGAGCACGGAGTGGAGTTAAAGTTCATATTAGTAAATTATTTTCCTGAACACATCAGCTTGGCCATTTAGCCACACAGCCAAACTCAAACACACAGACCAGTGTCAAACACAGTTTTTTCAGATGATGCATGAACACGTCAAATGAATCCTGAAAACATCACAGCATAACAAAGCGCCTCTCAATAATAGGACAGATGGTACAAGCAGCCTGACTCTCCGAAAGGACAGAAATCCACAAAGAATTACGTAAAAAGGGCAGTGGAAAACCGTCCAGGACAGGAAAAAGGCCTTCACTGTGAGGCGCTGACAATCTCATTAAGGAGAAGTGTGAGAATGAGTCTGAGCAAGAAGCAGCTGTGACCCCAGCTTCGTGAGCCAGGCTGAGTTTTCTCAAAGTTCTCTTCGTTAGCTAATATATTAAGATATTCCCAGTATTCCCAGTCTCCCGCAATCGGCAAGATTATTATTATTTTTTATCCCAACATTATTTTGCATCTTCACTGTAAAAATAATTATATGGTAGAAATCTGTGAAATAGTGAAGGTTTTTATAAAAGGTAAACATGTATTGTATTGTAAGATATCATTGTAATACATAACATACACAATTCTTAACATATTGATAAGGTTATTTATCATAACAATTGACTTACTTACAAATCTGGGCTATATCCAAATGTCCATCAACAATGGGGGGCTACACAAATCCTTGATTCGTCAAGGGTGTTTTACCAGTGCTGACCAGGGCCCAGTATTTAAAAACTGTTCATCTAGATCAGAATTATCCGGATGTTAAAATCTTTCTTTTGCTATCCCAGATCAAATCAATCCCGTTTACTTTTTTTTCAAATTATTTTCAGATAGGATCATTCTGATCCAGATACCACAAGATCAAGATTACAGAATTTAGATGTGCAGTCTTTGGCCATGTCTCTATCTTTTGGTCAAAATAATGCAACAATTAATTAAGACAAACATTTTTCCACACGTTAGAAAATGTGTAATTCCGTTCACATATCAGTCCTACCATCTACAGTAGTACATGGCCGAAGTCAGTCTAATTTCAAAATTCAATGTCTCAAATACAAATTAAAAACACTTTAACTTTAAAAACTAATAAAAAATAACTTCCAAACTCAACTGTTGAGAGCATAATGTTTTTACTGATCAATTGACCCTAATTAAAGTATAAGTTAGCTTGCTAGTTCCACTTGATATATGAGTTCACTCAATGACGCACAATAACTTGTCCACAGATAACTGTTACTGATAATATTTTATTTTTATAAAGCTTGGCAATACTACTTATGACTACTGCAAAAAGATGAACATGCACTAACAGCAAGCAATCGAGATTGCATCACAGTCTGCCTTGCTTCGCCGTAACATGTAAAAAGACAGCCAATTGAGAGGCCCCCTGAGTTGTAACTGAGGATTTCCGTATTTCCAGCTCTTGGAGCAAAATATTTTAGACTTTTCAGCCATTAATATCTATGTACGTATTTACAGATTTGTCCACACATTTACAGATCTATTTATGCATTTACAGATTTGTCTACGTATTTACAAATCTCAATAGACTTGCAAATCTGAACACAGATTAGAGATTTTTTTTTACATTTACAAATCGGATTAGGCACACACAGATTCTGAATACACATTTGCAGATTCCTGGACACATTCACAGATCTCAGTATGCATTTTGAGATTATTTTACACATTTACAAATCTGATTACGCACACACAGATTGAGATAGTTTCACAAATCTCCCAGAAAATCTCACATTTGTAAATAGTCCTGCTACAATAATGGCCCCCTATACGATATTCTTGTTTTAGCACCTACACATTAGGCAATTATTTTAGAATAGAACAGAATACATTTTCAAATAACATTCCAAAGCAAATTCTTATTGTGGTTTCTTCTTGAAAATATGTTACTGGCCATTTAGAATGGATAGTGTTTTTGTTTGTGTTCATTAATCACTGGATAAAACAATTCTCTAAAGATGTGCCATGTGTCCCACATGTCCCTACATCAACCTTGAATTCATCCTGAATCCACCCTTTCAGTGGGATCAAGATTATCCAGATTTTCAGTATCAATCCTATCCTAATCTCTACCTTAGAACTTTACCCAAAACTAACATTTGATCTAAATTCTAGGTAGGATCGGATTCCCTGCTGGTAAGTCCCTACTGTCCCTTATCACAATTTTTAGGATCAGGATTACAGCTTCTAGTTTTGAAGCCTTTGAAATACAGGGCCCAGGGCATTAGATATTTTGTGGATGCCTTTTAATTTGGCTTGTCACTTATCATCACTGGATCCCGTATGTACAGTATGTCTGGCCTACAAACAATGCTTTTCTTGCTTCCTCCCCATCATCAATTGTTGACACATGGTTTGTTGATACCGGGTATTTTTGATGGGGTGGAACCAGCTTTGTGATGACTATCATTGAACAAAATCATAGTATTCAGCATTGCATCCTCTCACTGACGGACTGCATTTGGCAGGGTAATCTTTTCAGGTTGTAATTTCATTGCAGTGAATGCCCTTCAACCACCTACCCCAAATGCATTATTACCCTAATAAGTACAACACATTCCTTTTCGTTTTAGGCATTTGTATTCAACAGGTCCCTTACCTCATCAGTTGTACCAAATCACCTCATGTGACAGCAATAGCACGCTCATTGTCACTGTAATAATTTCACTCACTTAACAATAGTTTAAATTGGAGTAGGAGTATGAATTAGAATAGCTCATGATGGGTCTGTCTGAAAACAATTACAGAACAGGTCCTGTCAGTCGCTGTGTGCTGCTGCTGGCATAGACCAAGTACAAAACACAGCTGCCATTTAGCTGAGGAAGCATTGCTAGCAGCTTAACTGAATGATAGCAGATGTTTGCGATTGCGTGGGTGTGTGTGCGTGTGTGTGCATGTGTATGCACGAGTGTGTACTATGGCTGCGTTTATATATTCAAAATACACACTGGCATGTATTTATAAACATAATGAATATATATATACATGTATTGGTATATACCTGGTATATACTGGACATGTACCCGCAAAACATACATGTATTGTATTGTATAAACATGCATACATATTATTGTTTATTGTATTGCATGCATATTGCATTGTATATGTACGCATACATTTTATTGTTTATTGTATTGCATGCATATTGTATTGTATATGTATGCATGCATTACCTCTCCACCTCTACTGATGTGTGGTGAGCATTCTGGCACAAAATGGCAGGTGACTGGTACACATCAGTGGTGGTTGAGGCGAGTTTCCCCCTCATCACTGTAAAGTGTTTTGGGTGTCTAGAAAAGCACTACAGTATATAAATGCTATCTATCAATCTATACTAAGCAACAAATGCCATTTTGACAGTTGCATAAGCACTGAATCACTTTATTAGTCAGCTAGGTGATTGCGTACAACAGATGAGGTAATGAACTTGTTGAATATAAAAACCCAGAATTAATCTGCTGTACTTAGTAGGGTAAGAATGCATTTGATCTAGGCTGAATCCTCTTGAAGCCACTGCCATTTACCCTCTCGGTACCCGCTGCAACAAAATTATAACCTGAAAAGATTACCCTGCCAAATGCAGTCCATCAATGGCAGGATGCAATCCCGAATACTATGATTTCTCTCGATGATAGTCTTCACCAGGCCAGTTCCACTCCATCAGTACCAGGTATCAACAAACCATGTGTCAACAGTTAAAGGTGAGGAGGAAGCCAAATCACAGATGCTTTGGACAGTACTGGCAAAACATAATTAATAGCGACAAATCAAAGATGTCTTTAAACATCTATTGTGATGGTTATTTGGATAACAGTGCTCCACATCTCTTCACTGTGCTCCTGCAACAACAGGTTTAAGCCCCACTGGATATACAAGAGGAGATTATACATATGAGCATACATACATCTAATTCTTCAGGCTACAAAAAGAATGAAAAATATTTGCATACTGTAAGACAGATCCATGTACATGCTACAGATTATATTTTGCAATTGAAAAAAGCATTTAGATTGCTGAATGCATTTTATAGCAAGTGGCATTGTGTGAATTTCTCCACATTATAACAAAGTACCATGGCAATGTAGCATATCTCTCTCCCTCTCTCTCCCCCTCTCTCTCTCTCCACTGTAAAGCCAGTCTACACTACAGCCCACACACAGTATATACAGTGAGCTTGCAAGAAATTGGGCTTAAAAAAAGGCTGTGTATAATAAACACAGAAACTTTTTTGTATTACTTTCTGTAATCCATCAGGATGGGAAAAGCCAAAGAACTGTCAATTGAGATGGTAATTGACAACCATACGTCTGGTAATGGGTACAAAGAAATAAATGCATAAAATGCATACAACTTAGCACTATAAGGGCAATAATAAAATAGTAAATATATGGAATGGTTGCAAACTTGCCAGGAAGAGGACAGACGGTAAGGAAGACGGTGAGGGAGGCCATAAATAAGCCAAGGATCAAGGAAATTGGTTACTTGGGGTCACCAAGTCCGAACAAGAACCATAAAATGGTACCTCCATACCAACAAAGTCTTTGGAAGGGTGGCACAAAAGGGTGGGCAGTCTGTCCCGAGCACAAAAACAAAACCAAGCATCTGGAGTTCAAACGTTATTTGGCTAGATGAGAGTGCTATGGTCAGATGAGATTAAAATGAAATGTTCTGGCCATACACACCATCAAAGATTTGCCGGCAAAAGAGGAATGTATACAAGGAGAAGAACCTCATGTCTATTGTCAAATATGGAGGTGGGTCACTGATGTTTTGGAGACATGTTGCTGTCAGTGGTCCAGGGGCATGATTTAAGATCAATGGCATAATGAAGTACCAGGACATTTTGGCAGAAAATCTAGTTGTCTCTGCTAGGAAGCTGAGACTTGGTCATAGGTAGACCTGCTGGACAATGAATCCAAAGATAAACGAAAAAGTGAAAATAATATCCATGTTCTGCAATGTCTCCAGACTCAAATCCCATACAAAAAAAAAAAAAACTTTGGTCTGAACTGAAGAGAGGGGTCCATAAGCACCAAGGATATCAATGATTATGAAAAGTTCTGCATGGAGGATGGAGGTGCATGGTGTACTCTAAACTTATCACAAATTATTAAAAATTACTCATGGCTGTCATCTTTGCTAGGGTATTAAACAAGAGGCACCAATAACTGTGAAACCAGGTTTTAGGGATTTTTTTATTTTAATTTGAAAAATATAACTGGTTGATTCCATTGAGTCATTAATAATTAATAAAGCTTATGCCAATAACGTTTTTTGTTTAGTTTACACAATTTTTTTTGCGCATTTTTGTTATGGTTGCCAATAATTCAGGAGCCCACTGTATTTTGGGATTCTCTACTGCCCTGTTCTTTTATATACTCAAGAGTTTATTCGCATATTACCTATTCAGGTCTATTCAGTGGACAATAAAATAAAATCTATTCAAAGTGGTATTGTTCCGGCAACAATAATGCAAAGATTATTTTTATTTCAATGAGTGCCATTTTAAGATATAATAAAATATAAAGCCCAGTTCATCCTTTATGAGACAGGAAAGTTCAACGGAATAATTATAAAGGGTAACAATTTACATCGTTACGTTGCGAATCAAAACTTTGCATGTCTTCGGTGAAAATTTAACTCGCATAGGATAGACTACATTTCGTTAAAATCCATACATAAAGTGGAGCTTAATTTATTCTAAATCAATCAAAGCATTTTGCGCATCACATGCCGCAGGGTAATCAGGACTTAAGTGCAAAGAAACTTTGGCCCGGTATCACTTACCACCCCCATGTTCATCTGCTCGGCCGTAAGCGAGGGCGCAGCAAAAGTCTCGGATAAAAAACATACAATTGGAACCAGAAACATTGCTGGGAAAATAATCCAATCTCGCCGCGCTGACCTCCACTTTCTAAAATGCATTCCTGTTTACCATTCCTTCTATTCACCGTTCCGCATGTGATCACGAACTACTTTCTGTTGCATCCAGGTAATAAAAGGAAATCCAAATCCAAACATTTCGCTCAAGACGCATGTATCCTACGCATTTTCTAATGGACAAAATAACTATCTTGACTGTTGCGCAAACGTTTGTATTGGTGGCTTTTACGAAGAGAAATAACTTATGTTCCCCGAAGTCGATTTCATTCGCACGATTTCGACCTCATCGGTTCATTATATTGGTATTTTTCTTTAGTAGACAGATTAAACATGTCTTTTGAAGTTGCAGGAGGAATGAAGCGAACATGTATACTGTCTTCTAACAACAGCTCCTCTGTTTCATCCAAACCAGGCAGACAGCGGCGCCCGTGCTCTGCTCTCCTAGCTTTCGACAACCGCAAAAGATTATAATACTTATAAAAGGGGAGTTTGAGGGAGGAGAACTGTGTATCATTGGTCCAGTTATTAAAGAGACCCTGCTGCATTAATGATGAGCTCCGCACGTACCCTACAACGTTACGCCCGTTGTGATATGGAGGAGATGCATTTCCCACAACATTGAACAGATTAAACCGTCACAGTATAAATTTGGATAATTACTGTTTGCAGCCATGGATGCGCCCAGGGAGTATTTAGCTAATGGTCGGCATTGAACATATTAGTCCATCGCATTTGAAGCAAATAGCAAATTTTTCTTGACATAAATATGGATTAATGTATTAGGCAGAGTGATAACTACAATGCTGACGCGTTTCAACTGTAGTGTCTTCCTCAGAGCATTGTGATCAGATAGACTGAAAGTTCCTTTCTAAACCTTCCAAAGGCAAAATTTAATGCAGGTGTTGTAGCTCCACTCACATAACTGTCCCCATCTATCATTTCCGTGTTTTTTTGGAGCTAAATTAATGAACTAAAATGTATTTAATGTTCCTTGCTCGTCTGAGGTGGTGGATCTTTTTTTTTTGTGAGTGTTGCGTTCATATAAATTTATATATTTATTTATATATAAATTTATCCCAGAGCCCAGCACCCCAACCTGCAAACGGAGGAAGGGCTGCAAGTTGCAGCAGCAGTTTGCGTTAAACTATGAATATGGATTAATTGTATATTTGTCACAAATAGATTTATATATTTCTACAAACATCAATGTAGAGAAGTACCAGAGGTGACAGTTATAATGGTTAGGCCATTGTTTCAATCTTCTTCTTTTTTTCAGTAGCACCAAATCCCTCAACAAGGCAAAAGCAAAGAAGGGTCCAGGAAAATATGGTAAGAGAATGTAATACATTCAGACAATCACTCAGTCAGCTCAAGACATAAAGAGACCACTTTTGAATGAAAAAAGGCAATTCAGTTGATGGGGACACATTCAGCCAGCTATGTTCATGGAGAATGTGGATATTACTGCACAGTGCTTTGCTGAGACATTTATATGAGGGGCCATGAGTGGCAAAGGACAGGTTGCTATGGAATTTCTCTTCTGAAAGGCTGGCAGAACCCAATCAGTTGCAATGACAGTAGTGTTCATCAAGTTCACCACTGACTGCAGTCACAGAATATAAAGTTGAGGTGGAAACAGATACCCTTACATCATCCATCTTGATCCAACAGACATACTTTCTGAGATGTGCCTGTGTGTCTCACTCTCATGATTGAATGTCTCTGTCTTTGACTGATCCAGGTCCACCTTCCCCATCTGCTCGACCCAAAAGTCTCCATGGTGGCCCCGCTGTCTATTGGAGTTCTGAACTAGAGGTCAGTCAACTTCAAGTCCAAAAAAACCCCCAGGATTCAAACTCAAATCACTGTTGTTCAGCATCTGAAGTTTTTTTTGTTTTGTTTTTTTGTCTCATGAGCTAACCTTCCAGAAGCAAGTGGTGAATGATATTTATATTCATACTGTATGTTTCTCACTAGACACCTCAATGCAGAATACATGCCATAGCTTGAAACATGATCGATTTCTACATTCAATAATACTGAAACAATTCAGTTTATGTACCTGACTGACATGTTTCCCAGACTGTTCAACAATAGGAGTGCAGTACCACTCCAGGAATGTCAAAAGTAATGTCAGCCAGCTATATGATCTCTATTTTAGGACACTGTCATGCATGCACTGAAGTTATTTCGGTGTCAGTTGAAGTTCAGCTGAAAAACCAGCCTCCTTCAAAGTCCAAATATTTCTTTTCATTATTAACTTGGTAAATGCTTTTATGGAGGGCATTGATTTACTTTTTCTTTACTTTACTTCATTTAATGTAATGTAAAAGTACATTACATACAACATCCAGTTAGGATCATGTCCAGATCATGGCCTCCTCTTTTTAGTACCACATACAGTATAGCCCTGTTTGTCCTTTTGTTGAGTGATTACAAAACCATGAGGCAGTTGTCTTTCACATGCTCCTTCTCAACCCAAAGGTAAAAATAGATCTATGTTTTGTGCCCCCTCCTCACCCCACCGTTTCCTTTGTGAAGATAATTTAGCAGCTCATTCTACACTGTCATTCTGCAAAGCTTGCTACGACAGCAGTCACTCTTCAGTCACTCATTCAGCAAATCTAGAATGTATTTTTTAAAATCACAATTTAACTTTCAAGTACATTCTGAAAGGTTTGGCAGAATCTGTTATTCATGTGAAAAAATATTTGTTCTTTATTTTTCATGATATTTTGACTTTGGAGGTTTACAACAAAAGATGCACAATTACAATAACACCACTGTGATTAGTTTCAACTTCAAAGTTACTTATTTAATAAAATTTAGATTGGCAGCCTTTACTTACTATGTTAATGTGTTTTTCTCCCTACCACTCCACTCCACATGTTATGATCATTTCTTTAATTGTAGTTTACACTTTTATGATGATGATATTATTCTACCTTCAGCAGCAACAGTGTATTAAAACTCTTCCTTCATCATTTAACACTAATTTGGCATTAAATGTTTATCTATGTCACAATATTTGTCCAATTAACCTGAGATATCATACTGTAGATTTTAGTGTTAGGTGTAGACATTTATGCCACTGTATGTGCGTACAGAGGACATACAAGAATGCCATTTTAACTGTAACAAATGCTTGACCACAATTAAGTCAAAATCAAGATGATTTTACATAGGCAAAAATGTGCATTCATATCCAAAAAAATAATTCCATTTGACTGGATTAGCTGATTGTGTTTTCTTCCATGAAATTGCATAAGCTAATTATAGAATACACACATTGATGCAGGACGTTATTCTATTCCCCTGAATCAGTATGCCGCCTTTGACTGACTAGTGGAGCTGCAGCAGTATTAAGGCCCCTTTTAACTCTCTCTACCAATTTCTATTGTTTTGTCCTAGCCACTTGTTTACTAGCAGCACCCAATGCTATTATCTGGAGAATACTCCTGTTTGAAAAGGGTTGGGCTTCATGCTGCCCACCTGATGCATTATGACTCCAGTTGCCATAGCTGCAGTGTAGGAGAGATTTGGATTTATCACTCCCACAAGATTTGGATTTATCACTCCATGTCAAGTTACCCTTTCAAAATTTCCATCACCTAACATCTGTACATAATATAATGCTCTTTCGGGTACTTTCTTTGATTTATGCAGCGTCAGTCCATCTCAATGCACTTTGAGGAGACAGTAGGGTAGCATTAAATATCTGAAATGATTATATAACTGAAATAATTGGAATTGTTCTCCGCTATTCTCCTGTGTTGCATCCGATAGCTTTATATGGTCCAGGTCTTATAATTTAGTTTTACTGAAATAATGCTAGAAGAAAGGAGCTCCTTCAAGACCACCTGCTCAAATGTACTTGTTGTTTCTGCAAAACCTCCCAACAGACAAGTAAATATTACACCTGAACATTGATGTAATGTAACTGATTTGTGTTTACCTACTACAACGTATGATGTCTTTGTTATTGGCTATTACACCTTAGAACGCCTTTTATTCTATCACACTCTATAAGCTCTATAACACATCGTGTATAGAGCACAAAACCACAAACATGTACTCAACATTAATTCTCCCAGGCTGAACTGCCAACCCAAGAGACATTGTAGGCTGCCAGTTTACCAGTATATCATATTAAGAATTAATCCACAGGAAAACATAATGTACACTTGTCAATAAATACTTCACCTGTAGGGATACATTATTTGTTCATACGATAGATTAATAGGACAGCTGTCCAGGAAGTGTGTAATGGACTTTTATCCATTTTATGGTCTCCCTCGTGAGCCAACGAGTCATTTATTGTTTGAGAGAAGTATCGGTCAAAAACCTTCAATTGTGGGTCTCTCTGAATTTGTCTGTTGTCTCATCTCAGTACAAACTTGGAGGTATTGAACACCCACCTAAGTGTCAATGCCTGTATGACTATAAATGATTTCATACTGAATAACATGAGACATGGAGATCTCTTGTTTTGCACTTCATGAAACTGAAAATCACATGACTTGAATCAACATTCATTCCAATAATTTTGTATTTAGCTGTTATACATATTTTTTAAATAATATGTTTATTAACCTGAAAGTTTAAAGAAATTAGATTTTGTGCCTTTTGCATCTCAGCAACAGTGCGATTTATGACTGGGACCTCTCATACAGCATGGCTAATATGGTGATACGCATTTAACTATTTTTCTACATGTTTCCATTTTCACATAAAACCTAAGGCATAAACCAAACAATATATTAAAATATATTTTATTCTTCATGGCATACATATCTGTTTTTGACATAATGTAGCTAAAGAGGGTAATCCCTCTGAAGTTGAAAAGCATATAATTACGAAAATGTAACATCTAGTTAGAATTCTGGGATTACAATTGTGGTTGGAGTATACGGGAACCACTGACATAAAGAGTTTGGGAACCACTGACATAAACCCTCAGAGAGGAATCTGAAATACATGTACATACCATTTCGTCAGCAGAGGCTGTTATCCAAAACATATTAGTGTATTTTTCAGATGTCTCCATGTGTATGAAGAAAATAATAAACACTGAGCATCTTGCACACTAAATTATTATCTCCTCATAAAAGCCGAGCTGTACCATGAATAAGATGGGGAGAAGAAATTTGAAAGCACTCATTTTCAGAAGGGGACAAGATGTTTTCTTTCTATTATAGCTGATAATTTAGAAATCTTTTTTCCAAAACTTCTTAGATAGCTCTGGATAGTTAAATATGTAACACTTAGACTCCAGTCAATGCCCATGCTACTGAAACTACAAAACTCCCTTTATCAAAACACAGAAATAAATTTTTCTTCTTATAAAACAAACTGTATACTGTATATACTGTATAAAGGACAAAAATATATATCCAGACACATTTTGTCATTATCTTTTGATTGCATTTTTAATAGAAAATTAAGTTTTATCATCACTTGACTGAGCATGCTCTGGTAATGGCTAATATACACTTTATTAGGTATTTATTAGACTAATTTTTTTCCACTTTGAATTATGATGTGCTGTGTGTTCAGACATGCTCTTCTGCATACCACTATTGTAATATGTGGTTATTTGCATTACAATCATCTTCCTATCAGCTTTGTCCAGTCTGGCCCTTTTCCAATGACCTCTCCCATTAACAACGTGTGCTGCCCGCAGAACTGCTGCTCACTGGATGCACCATTCTCTGCAAACTCTAGAGACTGCATGCTTTATGCATTTAGTTGCTGCTACGTGATTAGCTGATTAAATATTTCCATTAACAAGCTGGTGTACAGGTCTACCTACATTGTTCACTGAGTGTATATTCAGCAGATATACTGTATTTGTTTTGGATTTTAGGCTTGCCTATTTCAATTATATAAATTATTAATATTAAAGATTGCATATGCAAACATTTAGTTTGAACAAATGAGCACCACTGCATATAAACTAATATATTATTCTAAATTGTGAAGACCACTCTCTGTGTCGGCGCAAGTGATTCATAAAGTAAACCACTGAGACGTTTATGCAGCTGAAGGTAGTTGACTCATACTGCAGGATTTGTGTCTTTGTTGAGGACTCCCTGGAACAAGTTCCCTGGAGCCCTCTATCCCACACTTGGAATCCCTTTGGTAGATCACAGACTTGGCATTTCACATTCATATGATTCCTATTGCATCACATCCTGGTTTTCCACATTTTTGCACTGACCCATTTATGAAACAATGCAGAATAAGGGCCCATCTGACTGAGCAAAGGATAACTGATACTCCCCAAACATATTTTCCATCAGGCAGCAACAAGCTAAATATTCTCCCTATAAAAATATTAGCATTGTTAAATATTCTAATGACCCACAGATCATCCATCAATTCATGAAATCAGGTCTAATCATTTCATTTTCCTTAAAAAATAAGACACTAAATTGAAAATAGGCATTCTATCTTAAGAGTCATCATTACTTTCCAGAAATACTAAGTCTAGGCAGCCATCCGATCCCCTATTCTATTGTACCATCAGGAGGAATTAAACACAAAATTATAGACCAGGATGACATGAGAGAAGGGTTATTTAAGCTCAGGGAAAGCTAAGTCAAATAAATTAAATGCCTGTTCATCCCTTGCAGCTATTGCAATTCTTTTTCACATTAAGTAGAAAGACCATAAATATGTGAGAATTGCATTTCGAAGCATCCAATAACACAGGTTTGTTCTAGAAAAGTTTGAGATGTGTAATGCCAATTAATTACTCTTTGTTATTCAGCAAATAACAAACAACAATACAGTATCGTAAAGTAAACTTTCAAGTAAACTTGACTCACTGGTATGTAGCCTAAATTCAATATTCACGAACTTGAAATAGCCACACACTTGGGTTATGATGAATGTGCTTCGTAAAATGAATAAACACTTGTCATACAATTATTTTCTGGTCATAAAATGCCCTCAAATACACTGGGTGAATACTTGCAGCGGAAATTAACTTTGGCTTGTTCACACAAACTAAATAATTTAAATTGATGGGTTCCTGGGGATAATTAAACTCCATTGACCCCAGTGTGCGCACCTCGACTGGAAAAACTAGCTGAGATGTTTGCACACCAATGTCAATGCAGAGATTGCCTGCAATTGGTCAAAAATGTGGGTGGCTTTGGCTCTGTCCCATCTCCTTTGAGTGGACAAACATACCATCTTCTCTTTCTTCTCCTCTTTTTGCAGCCCTGAATAAACTAAAGTGACAACAAAATCATGGACGTCCCTCTGTAAAAATTTCTGCTCTGTTACTACAGCCATTGTTTTCTGTGTTTGGTGCAGTAAACATTGTCACTTCTGTGTTTCCCGTGGTTTTCTAAAACACTAAATCTGAATCTGAACCTTATGTTGCATCCATATATAACCTAATCTATTGTACAGCTCCCTCTAAATGAAGATGGCAAAATGCATTGTGCCAGCAGCTCCACTGACCAGGTTTTGCAACAATTCTCTGTATTTAACTTATGCAAGGACAGAAGAGTAATCTCTTCAATGTCTCAATGGCACATGATTTAAATAACAGAGAAGACCACACTGTAATTATTATTAGAGCTTTGCTATAACGAGACAATCCAAATGGCCCTGTCTGTCAAGGTTACAATGTTTTGACTGTAGAGAGAGAGGATGTACATGGCTAGTTTAATCTACCAGTCAAACCTAAAGCCACAGTCTGTAGTTTCTGCACCAGTTGTTCAAATCTGAGAAAATCCTCCATGTTAGGGAATAATATTTCCTTAAGTAGAGGTCAAGGGAATTTCAGGTAACAAATTACATTTCAAAAGCTGGTTTCAGCTGGTGGCTGTAAGCACTGCATTGTAAATCCTGATAAGCTCACTTCACTATTTCAAAAATATATGGGAAAACAAATTTCATTTTAAAAACTGAGTAAAACATATGGTTCAAGTAGGGACTAATAAAATACTCTATTACTGTTATGTTAATCCACCAAAAAGGGGTTAACTAGCACTTAACTATAATAAGTGAGATTAACAAACTGCTGAGAAAACTTCACTTATTTATTTAAATCAGGTCCTTGAAGTCTCCTTTACAGTGTGGAAGCCACTATGTACTCTAAATGGCAAGTCTAGTCCCTCTCAAATATAAGCAAAATAAGGAAATTGCCTGTAACGATAACTTAACTGACCCTGCTGTACAGTAGGTGGATGAACTTTCTAGCCATGCTCGAATTAACATACACCTGTACCACCTGGTCAAATGTACAGAACCTGCCTTCTTACCTAGATTATGAACTGAATCCGCCTTTAGAAGCACAATTGTTTGTTTGTTTTTTCAAACTTTTTTTACTCTCACTAGTTAGTTACTCTATGCTATTTTTTACTGAAAAAAGTTCACTTTACTGAATAAAAGCTCTTCTGCATTCTATTGAAGACCACATTTTATTACATGGTCCAGTAACTTTTCTTTTATCCCCTCTGTCCAGAGTTGTGGTTTAAAAACACAAGCTAGCCTTACTAAACCCTGAATAAGGCAGTGGAAGACAGTTTGTGGACTAAAACTTCAAGGTCTGATGAGTTCTGATAATAGGAAATGGGCTACTATGAGGCACATATTCTTCATTCCTCAACAGGAAAATGCTGAGGAAATAGAATTGTTCATACACAGATGGACTTACATTATAGCGTTTCTTGTCATTCTACAGAATGCAGCAAAACTAAATGCATGCTTTTTACCATGTCATTATCATGCAGTAATTACAAATAACTAAATTCTCAATCAAATATTAAATTCTATTCATGTTGTCCGTTCCAATGTTTGTCACAAAATGAGTTCAGATGCCCCTCTTTTGGCTTTGTGCATTTGTTTCATTTACAAAGAAGACCTGCACCTCAGCCTGCTTTTTTTATTTTTTGAATCACAAAATCTAGGGCAGGGGCCTGCAGCCCTGATCCTGGAGAGCCACAAGCTCTTCTGTTTTTTGTTTACACTTTAAAATCAACACCCAATTCAGACTGGAGTAACCAGGTGAAGTGATTTAACTGTGCACTCAACTGTTGTATTTGATTGATTAAGCATAGAGTGAAGACAGTGAAGAAGGACTAAAAGGACAAATGGGGGTAAAAACCTCACCTCCACCTTTGAATTTGAGTTAGCCTGTTGTAAATCTCCCCACTAAGTTTAGTGTCTAAGGACAGATAATGTGTGGTTACCTCAGATACCTGGAACGCAGTGGATGTTCAGTATAAGAAATATATCATTATTAAGAGGCGATAGAATATTTAACAGTCTATATATATATTAGCTTATTATATTAGACTATATTAGACTGTTAAACACATGCCCATTTACCCATTTACTTATATACAGTGACATTGAGCACATTTAATATATACTTAAATGTGCTAAAATAAGACATAATTGTCTTAATTTGGGGAAAAACTAAATCAGGAACACTGTTGGTGTGTTGTGTGTGAGTATCTGCTGTTCCCGTAACAAATGTGAATATCTACCTCTTGCTCATATCTCAAGGAGAACAGCACTAAGCCATTATTTGCGTATTCCCCGGGGTTCACTACGATATATCCATATGGCAGAGCTATCCATTCCTGAAACATTTCTCAATAGAAAGGGTTAGAGACAAGTGATCCTGCAAGCCTAATTAGCCACTTCAGGTTAGTTGGATGTGTGTTTTTCCATTTTTCTGAAAGCCAGTTTCCCAAATAGCTCAGCTGCCAATTTGTTGCGTTACCTTTATTGATGTAATGGGAGGGGTTGGAAACTATTAATGAAACATAAGCTGGAACAGGTCTGAAGAGTCCATAATAGCACACTGACACACAAGGGCAGGTCATAAATTAAATGTGGATTAAGAGCATCAGAGTACTGTAGAGCTGATGGAATGCACAGTGCATAAGAGTCAAAGGTTTCACTCATCAGCTAAGTCTTGCAAGAACCAGGGTTCAGCATTCAGCAAGTGTCAAGGAGACATGTTTCCAAGATTGTTCCAAGGCGCCTAGTTGTTAATTGTTTTAGCACAAGAACCCATATTGCAGCTGAAATGCAAGTGATATTGTGACACTGGTCCCAGGTAATAAGGCTCGAGCCAGTTTGTCTCTACCATGTGACTTGCAGGGATTTAAACTTGTATTTCAATTATCATCCTCAAGGGATCCCCATAGGAACTCCAATGGCACAGTTAAGTGACTATACATGCAATTGAGTTTATAATTGAGACATTTATAAACATCCATCCATCCATTATCTGAACCCGCTTATCCTGAACAGGGTTGCAGGGGGGCTGGAGCCTATCCCAGCATACATTGGGCGAAAGGCAGGAATACACCCTGGACAGGTCGCCAGTCCATCGCAGGGCACACACACCATTCACTCACACACTCATACACTCATACACTCATACCTATGGGCAATTTAGACTCTCCAATCAGCCTAACCTGCATGTCTTTGGACTGTGGGAGGAAACCGGAGTACCCGGAGGAAACCCACGCAGACACGGGGAGAACATGCAAACTCCACACAGAGAGGCCCCGGCCGACGGGGATTCGAACCCAGGAGCTCCTTGCTGTGAGGCGGCAGTGCTACCCACTGCGCCATCCGTGCCACCCATTTATAAACAGTTGATCTAATATGGAGAGAGTCCAGAAGGAATGGAAGTTTTGATGCTATTAAAAGCTTGCCTTTGAGCCAGTGGTCTTCACTCCTGGTCCTAAAGGGCTGCCGAGCCTGCTGGCTTTCTTTGTTACCCAGCACTTGAGTATCACAGCAATTGATCAGTTAAAGCAGTCATTAACTCATGTCACTCTGTTTCTTGGGTCTTGACTGAAGATGAAGTTACTTTGTTGAATACATATTTTTGTTAACTTTTTTCTGCAAGTAAAAAGTTATATAACTGCTCTCCATTTTAATGTGTTCATTTCCCACTGCTTCTAACAAAACCCATCATTCCCCTATATACCATTAAAAATACTGCAGCATGTCCACAGTAGTAACTAATCAAACTGATTTTAACACTCATCAATCATCATTTGTACTGAATTAGTTGCAATTGCTTCATCAACTTATTGAGGTGTTGCAAATGGGATAATTACTTGTGAAGGGGCTTGACAAAGAGGCCATATCACAACCTCTTGCTGAAGTACTATACCATGCATGAAAACAAGGGGAGACAAACTTGTAGCCCTATGTATAAGTTCTAAATAACCTATGCGCCTTTTCCACTGAATATTGCAGTAGACACAAGAAAATAAAATAATTCTGGGGCAATAGCCACATACGTAGGTCAGTCACCAGTTAGACCCAGCAAGTGGTGAGGGGGAGATGCCTTTAATGGCTTCAGGCAGTCAGGGATGACCTGATTTCAGAGCTGGGTTTCCATGATACGAGGCATGGAGGGGAAATGCCAGTTATAGCTTTACCTCTCTGTTTCTCCTCCTTTCTCCCTCACCCCCTAGCATTCTTCTTTCTGTCCTGTCGAGTGGCATACTCCCTCTCCATGACTCCCTGTGTCAAAAATGTGAAGAGTGTCAGAGTGCATTTTAATGATAAAGAGAAGAGAGATGGGAAGGTAGTTATTACTTCAGCATGGGAATCTTCTTTTCTACCTCAAATCATGTGAGTTGAGCCCTACATGCCCACAAGAATCATGCAGGACCCAACAGAGTTTATTGCAGCACAATATTAATAGTAATTATAAAGTCCTTAGTAAATAAGAACTGCTCTAAGCTAGCTTGTGATTTTTGGTCAGATCACTCTTGCTTCCATATGCAGTCGTGCAAATGATATTCATATGGAGGCTGTGCTCCAGAACTCAAATTTCTCATGTACTTGCCTCTGCCAATACTATATGTTATGCACTCAATATGGGCTCACATCTAAATGCAGTAAATGACAGCAGATGGTGCTGATATAAGTAGCAGCTACATGGAGAGCACCATTAAGCATAGTGAATTTTCAGAGTGAAGTCACATGGCTGTCTGAAGTTTTCTCTTGCTGCTGCTGGTACAGCAGTGAACATACTGATTATTAGCTGGGTCAAGCAGTCTAATGTTCAAAGCAGCCTTATTCATATGAAAACCACATTGTCGTGTAATTTGAGACCTTGCAGGTGACATTGTACCTTTGTGTGGTGGGCAGGAGCAAGATGAAACCGAGCAAGAGAGTGACTAAGAAAACTTTCCTACATTACTGTGGCCGGCAGCCCCACAGAGGTGGCACTTATATTTGGCACTTATATTTGGCTTTGTACTGCTCAGGGATACAGTCCAAAGGGACATGGCATTGTTCATTGCTCGAGCGACTACTGCTGGGCGTCTGGACACCCATGGCTAGTTCTCTTCACCCACACTTATGAATGGGCCTCGTCTGCACGTACTCTGTGTGTGCACAGCATGTGGCTGTGGTAAGAAAGGGCAGGCAAGCAGCATAATTCATAGCCCCAAGGTCATCATCTTGCTCATACAACAGCTTAACAATGAAATCATAAAGATGATCAAAATATTTGTTTCAACATATGTGACTCTCTGCCAGTTCAGAAAACCTGTTACAGCTGAGTATTTGTAACATGGGGTGGAACTGTGGATGCTCATCACATTAGAGGCAGCAGAGATTCAAAATCAGATCAAAACCCTCATAATGCTAAACTGAGGGTGCCATTAAGGCATTCATTTTATTCATTTTTATCTATAGGCAGTCTGAAATTGGTTTCATATTGCATTGAAGTCTTACCTATGATGCTTTCAGACCTAACAGTTTTCTTTTAATCCTAGTGGTTCAAACCGTTTTTAAATCAATTAAGAGAGCACCCTATTTTCTAACCTTAAGTCATAATTATAATCATAGTTTTTCTCATGCATATTGATTCCTATATCCCAAATTAATTATGAATGTGTAGACATAGGTTGGAGTCTGTAAAGTCTTGCTCCTTATTGATAGTATTGAAGTGAGTTCTACAACACAGACAGCATATACATGCCCCATTAATATATTTAGTCACAGTCTGCCAATTTGCCAGTATTAAATTTAGTAGTCGGGCAATCATTTGGATGGAAATCAATAAAGATATTATGATGAAAAAGATTAACTCCAAATCAAAGTACATTACTGAACGTCTGCATTTCTTTTTCGTGGACCATTGGAGACCTCGGTCTAAAATTGGAAGCTAAAAAATCTTTTTAACTTCAATGTTAGTGTGTTCAGGGCAACTGAGCTGGGTCGCTCAACAGATGGGAAACATGCCCAGTGGTTGTGCAGCCCTAGAGCACCAGCTCTCCCAATTATGCACCTGCCTGGGACCCCCCCCCCCCCCCCCCCAAAGGATCACGTTGGTCAAAACAGGGCCTCTGACACATTTGTGATCCCGCCACAAAGGAATCACTGTGCAGTTTGGGAACAACATCCTGAGCCATGTGGTATTTTGTATTTCACTTCACTTATGGTAACCCGCAACGAGGATAAAAACGTTACTGAGCAGAACATTGCTTTGTTCTGCTACAGGCCCCTCAACAGCACTGCAGCTGCCTGCCATGAGAAAAACAAAGTCACTCTCTTCCAAACCTCCTTCACAGCCTTGGCAGTACAAGTAATTCCATTCACTACAAATGTGTCATAAAATGAGCAACAAGTAAATTCAAATTTAGTCCCTCAAATTTAGTTCCTTTCCTTTCTTCTTCTTTTTTGCTTTTTTTAAAAAATTCTTTGACAGCTGCTAAACATCTAAAAAAAGCATTCAAAAACACATGCAACAGTAATGTTCTATTCTGGTCAACAAAAGAGGCCCCACAATGATCAGAGTCTATGACACTATATTTGGATGATGGGATTGACTCAGCTGTTATTTGGCTCTCAAATATCAAATAATCTCAGATTCTCTAGTGTTCACTCAGAAATTAAATATAATTTTGATTTACGAACAAAGTAGAGCAGAAATAATTAATTAGGACAAGGGACAAAGAGCTCCAAAAGAGAGAGACTGAGTTATTATAAGGAACATAAGCAGGAAGTAAGAACATGTTGCACATTTACTTGGTATTGCTACTACATGTGAAAACAAAGAACACAATGTGCAATATTATGAGAAGCTTGCATTTGTTTTGTTATACATGTCATAGATAAATAGATACATAGATAACTTTATTCATCCCCCATAGGGGAAACTCATCTGTCAGCTGTCGTCATTAGAGAGTCTCAATTTAACATAGATGCAAAGTATCTACATGTCTTCAAAAAAAAAAACTAAACACTGAAAGTGCAAAGAATCCAGAAAGTTATAAAGAGATTTTTTCTGTATAATTGGCTGAAAACAAAAGTCAAAAGACAGTTGTGCAGGGAGAATGTCTTCTCTGTATTCTAAGAAATATGGCAGTAATCAGGCCAAAATTCAGTTGGTCTGAACTTTCTGTGTCTTGGCCAGTGTTAATGCAGGGTGACAGCTGACATAACGCACGCACTATGTGGGTGTGTGGCAGAGAGAGTGATGACACTTACAAGAAAGGACCTTTGAACCATGAAATATGACAGAGGCTCCAGAGGCCTCATACTTACTGTATGATACCCTCCTCTTCTCAGGGGACTTGTTTGTCTCCCACCCCCACAAAGGAGGAGAACACATCAATAAGTTGCATTTAAGGACATTGTTTATATAATATTTATAAGGGACTGTTCATCTGTAAAAATAAAATAAACAGGGTAGACAAACTAGTTGCAGAGATGTGAATGTGGAATAGGGGGTGGTGCCTGAGCCCCTGTAGCTGGAGAGATGAAACACTGTTTTGATCACCATATTGGAGCAAAAGGAAATTGTGGAGTTACTGTACAAAGGGGGTCAAAGTGCAAGGAGACACCAGGTTAAAGGAGGGCAGAAACTGTTTAATTTCCTTTCTTCACTTTCTCAGTTTTCACAGGTTCCTCTGTGTTTCAGTGTGTTCTGGGGGGCATGTGGAACTCAGGAATACAGCGGGAAGGGAACAAGAATCCACAAAAGAAGTTACCCAAGCCTGCATGAACTGTGAATGTAAACACAGTAACCCTAATTTTATAGAGCCTTTCTCCTACTTTTTTCAGTAGTAAAAAAGTACAAAGGTAATAAAGGTCAAAGGAAAGGCAGCTCTCTTCAACCCCCACTCAGCATCATCAGCTCTGGTGAAGGTGAAGGGCTGCATTTACCCTATTACTGTTTCAATGGCAGGACAGGAAGTCAGGACCTGCTTATTACATCTCCTCCTGACCTGGGTCAAGTACATAATTGTTTTGGATTCAAATACTTTTGTACGTTTTACTGAGCATTTCTATTGGAACCTCTTGAAAAGTGCAAACCCTGCCTTCAGGTCCACTACGTTTTTGATCTAGCTCTGAAGGAGTCCCATCACCGGTCTCTGTATTTGAGGACTGATTGCCCCCTACTGAACCACCAAAGTCACAACAAGCACTGGCCTAAATTCCCCATTAGATTCCTTATCAGTGCAAAACCAAAGCAAGCCCTAGTTAGTTGAAGCCATGAAGCATGACAAGGCAACCGGGCAGAATGACTGCTACGCCGGGTGCCTTGGGAACTGATCATATGAAACACAAATCCGTAAATTGGATGAGCTGACACATGGGAGATGCATGGACTGCTTGTCATTTTGAATCCATCCTTCACTCCCCCTCTGAAAAGGAGAATGCATAATTCAGGCATGTGCGTCTCAAACGCCTTGTCACACACCCTGCCCCCCAGACCCTCCTTCAGAACTGACGATTCATCTGCATCCGCTGTGCAGAGTACACATGGCATTTACGCCAGCACAATCTTCTAAGCAAGAAGGGCTCACGTCGGCTGGTGAAAAGTGCATTCGTTAGACTGTGCCATGTTGTGTTTGCAGAATTAAGCCGGCGTCTTCGGTGAATGTGGATTTCCTCACTGGTTTTCAATTAGCCTTGCACTGTTAGGTTCGCCTGCCAAAGATACTGCTGCCCATGTCTGAAGCAGTTACATAAAAACCCATGAGACTTTGCACTGGCTTTAATCTTTAATACATGGATGGGAGATATTAGGAGTGACGGCATTATTTAGAGTGTGGCTACTGATAGTGATATTATGAGTTAATATAATTTGTTTTTGCAACTGGAAAAGGAAGCAAAAGAAAAAGATTTTAACTGCATCTATGCAACATACAGTACAGCTCATATACAGGCCACTGAGGCCACCAAATCCAGCAGAACAAGCTTTAGAGACAAAAAAATACATTTTAATTAGAAATAGTTGTATATGTTAACATAACAATATATAAATATGCTGGACATTTACCAACCATTTACCTATGAGGCATGGAAATATGGAAATATCCCCTAACCCACGCACCCCCAACACACTTTATATGTGAGCCCACATAGGCACATTGCACACAGGGTAAAGTCTGCCTGTCTGTCAATCTATCTATCTATCTAAGTATATCTAAGTCACTCACTTACTTGCTCACTCACTCACAGCTTGTCTGTATTTTTAAAAACCCTGACGGCATTATCACTAGAGCAGCAGCTGATAACAGTTCTCTGCAGTGGCTGCCAATGTGTGCTGGAGAAGAAATCAGGAGTTCAATCTTAGCTCCGCTCTTTGGCAATGACTGACCATTACTCCCCTTATTAACAGTTTGAGAAGTGTTGAGTTTGTCTGTTGCAAAGTACGGCATGAATCAAACTCCATCTGCCTGGCTCCATCAAAAGCAAGGCAGAACATAAAAAGCCTGGCTGCTGTCAGCCCACTCCTGGTGGGCACCCCTCCACAGTGAACATGTGATTCAGCATCAAGGCTATGTGTGAACTGTGAATATCTTCTTCTCTCCTATTTGACTGCTGAACTCTTTCACACAAGAGCCTAAGATTCTAATGATGGGTGAAGAAACCCCATGGTCACTTTTGAAATGTTGATTTTCTTGATGTGATTTTGTTTTGTTATTTATTTATTTCCTTAACTTTTTGTGTGAAGTATTATTACATGTCATGTGCCTGAATATACAAAATAAAGCACTTTTATAAAGCAAAATATTATTAAAATTCAAACATTTCTCTGTGGAGAGTTTGCTAAATATCAGCGGTAATTTTAGGCATTTGAATAGAGAATCATCTGAGGTATGACCAGCAAAAGGAAAAATGAGAATTAAGCACCCTTTCTTTTTACTCAATAACAGTATAGACAACAGCAGATATACAGTATAGGACAAGAAATCACATGAAATGTGTTGGAGAAGTGTCTGAAATTCATGCAACAATGTTTTTAAATGATTTTTAAAATTCTATTTACTGTTCTCTCCCCCAACACACGCACACACACACACCCTCACACACACACACACACACACACACACACACACACACACACACACACACACACAGACTTTATTGCTTGGAGAACGTAAACCTGCAGCTTAAAGGACACCAGAATCAAACAGCAGGGAAGCCAAATGGAACAGAACATGACTGCTCCATTGTCCCTGAGGCTGGAGCTTCTTCAACTCAAAGTGAGTAATTATGCACCCACAACTGACAGCTGAGCATTTTTCTCTCACATCTTTCTTTGACCAACATTTTTCTGTTGTTCATTTATTTATGTATTAATTTATTTATTTAGTCAAAGTATATATTTTATTTTGGTGCCAAATTTTAAGCAAGGTAAAAATTAAAGCAAGAATGAATATATTTATTTCATGCAACCTCAATACTCCTATCAGCTGTACCTCTCCTAGCAGCTTGCCTGAGTACACAAAACCTTTTTTCATCACTTCATTTCAAAGTAACTTAAACTTAATAACTGGTGGCACCACCTTTAGCAGGAACAATTGGAACCAAACGCTTCCTATAATTACGTATCAGTCTTCCTCATCACTGTGGAATTTTAGCCCACTCTTGTTTGCAGAAGTTCTTTAATTCAGAAAAATGTGTAGGTTTTGAAACATTACCTGCCAATTTCAGGTCATGCAACAGCATCTCTACTGGGTTCAAGTAAAGTCTTACCTCATCTCTGTGATGTATAGCCCTCCCCCGCAATACCAACATGCTCTTCAATGGCAGGGGTTTGTTAAAGAAAGACAGACTCTTCCCCTCGGTTAATATATCTATTTTGAGAAGTCATTTTCTAAGTTTGATTGTCTAACTTGCACAAGCAGACAGTGGCTTGTGCGGTCAGGTGAAACAAACATAACTAGCTGATTTACTCAAAGGGTAGCTATAAGGTCACCTCTTGCTTTGTATCATTAGCCAGGTCAATAACTGAAAATTCAGTAAAGTTGAACAGATATGTCCAAATATAATTTACAATAATCCAGAAGAAATCCATCCATCCATCCATTATCTGAACCCACTTATCCTGAACAGGGTCGCAGGGGGCTGGAGCCTATCCCTGCATACATTGGGCAAAAGGCAGGAATACACCCTGGACAGGTTGCCAGTCCATCGCAGGGCACACACACCATTCACTCACACACTCATACCTATGGGCAATTTAGACTCTCCGATCAGCCTAACCTGCATGTCTTTGGACTGTGGGAGGAAACCGGAGTACCGGGAGGAAACCCACGCAGACACGGGGAGAACATGCAAACTCCGCACAGAGAGGCCCCGGCCAACGGGGATTCGAACCCAGGACCTCCTTGCTGTGAGGCGGCAGTGCTACCCACCATGGATGTTTTTTTAATCAAATTTAGAAATTGTATGTGTATGCAAGGTTTTCTGTTCATCCTGACCCACTTACTGAAAACAGTAGGGGAAACCTTGCTGTGAGTCCATTTTAAAATAAATGTTTGCAGCTTTTCTTTTTGTTATACATACATTTTTGGTAAATTGCCCCTATATCAAATATATGGTAGATATATAGAAATAGTCGTCAGAAATGAAAGTTGGCAGTTAAGGAGAACCCTTTGGAAGCACTCCGGCCTGCTTGAGGTCTGACCCTGCCCTGCACACTTGGTGTACACGTATAGGAGCTGATTAAGTCACTTTGACCTTACTTTGGGAAGATTTCACACAGCATTCTACAAATATCCCCAAGTATTTATGAAGATTGCCTAATAAAATTGCCTAAATGTAGACTTGGGATAATGTAGCTCCTTTTTTCCTTTGCTGAATTATTAGATACTTAATTTCAGGAGTCGTGTCCCCCTGAAAGTTTTTAGTACCCAAAGGTACTTTCTCTAACCCATTTTTATATCTAACATGATGTGAGAGAATAATTATGGCCACTTTACGAGCGGGCAACTACAGACTGGCAGTGCTTCTTACCTAGAATGATGGACAGGGAACAAAGAACAAAGAACAGCAGGTAAATCAGAGACATCTGTGCTGAAAAGCTACAGATGTGTTGAGACATAGGTAAACCAAATGATGTATGGTTCTGTGGATTAGTATTAACAATAACCATGCAAAATCTATGACATCTGGTAATCACAGCAGCCATGATGAGAAAAGTCATACACCATCTGTGTGTGTGTGTGTGTGGGTGCGCGTGCGTGTGCCTGTGTGTGTGTGTGTGTGTGTGTGTGTGTGTGTGTGTGTGTGTGTGTGTGTGTGTGTGGACTAATGCTAGGCTTCTCAAACAGCCCTTTGTCAATTAACCATGTATGCTCAACTTTGGTCATTTCAGGGTGAAATTTAATTTAATTCTCAAATGGAAAGAAGCCTGCATATTCAGCAAATTCCTCCAACCCAGCATATGCTGGAGCTCAGGGGACAACCGCCACAACAGCCAATGGTCTAGCAATCCTCATCTGTTTCAAACACAAGGCCATGTTATTCTTAAAATCTTCTCTCTGATTAAACAGGCACAACAAAGAGGTACACAAGGGAAATGGTGAACCAATGATACTACTGACCAGATGTTTCCTTTAAAACTTTGAAAGTCAGTTACTGGATAGTTATACAAGAATCCCCACCAAACTTCACATGTTTATTTTGATTTTAATAAAGAACTAAAGAGTTGTCTGCATGACAACTTGTCAGGTCCAGTATTCTCTGCTTTCGTCAATAACTATCCATCTAGGAAATTGTGTATTTCCAGGACTGGAAATATGCTCTTAATGTTATACAAAGCTAATTAGCAACTTCTATGTGCCTTAAGTCAATTACGGCACAAGAAAATCTATTTTATTGGACCATTCTACTCCAGGAAAGAATCTGCAACATTTATATGCATGATGTTCGGATTGTTCATCTGGCAGATCCTTTTTTAATGAAGTACAGCAATGTCACAGCATTCTCATGACAGGCTATAAGGCTTTGTTTTCTGTTTGTAGGCAGAAAATATCTTTATTAGACATACTTTTAAGTGTGCTATTTTTTTTTCTGAAAGTGAAACATCATTAAATCTGTTGTTTTATAGCATCCAACCAGAAAAGGTATAAAGGAAGGAAACAATGGAAGAATATTAAAAACTCGACATGCAATTACAATTGAAGCAAATGGTGGTCTATTGCTTTCAAAATATACCGATGCTGCAGAAAAAAATCTAGTTTTTGCAGCGTTTTCTTTCAATTGGCTTGGAGCAGACCAATGTACTTCATAGTGAGGGGTGGGACTAGAATTTTGGAAACAAGAACTCCATACTTACACAAACTGCCTTTTCTCTCACTGCCATTACGTTATGCTGCACTAGAGGATCTAATGCTGGATAACAGCTACTAGTTGTTTCAAATAAAAACAATGTAGTGTTTACAGTTTGTTATCATTAGCATGTATTTTGGTTTAATTAGACCAGTCAGATAAAACATAGCTTTGTGTTTGTGCAATGGCACACCTTGTGGAGCCTAGTCCTGTTTAGTCCTGTTTCTTATTTCTGATGCTCCGTAGCTCAGTCAATTAAGTGTGCACTTCAGTAACTTTAGGAGGAGAGGTCCATGGTTGAGTAATAATATTTATTCTCCACATGCTCTCTCATGGTCAAGAGAATATTCACTGGTTACATTTCGATTATGGTACATTCTAGCCCCTCAATAACTACTGTCAGAGTAAAAGGAGACACTTTGCCTTTATTTATGAGTTTATCAGCAAATACTTTATTTGAAAACCAAATTACCCAATTAAAATGAAGTGCTTTTTCACAATATTCTAGTGCATAACAATAGAATGATACTTAAAAGGAGAAGCACATAATTATTGTATTATTCAAAAAAGGAGCACATAATTATTGTATTATTCAACCAATGGTAACAATCAACAATGTAGCATTTAGTTTAAGGATATGAATATGTATCAGAGATACAGTATTAACAGTAAATAAGTCAAATGGAAATAACAGATACACAATAAAAAATTCCCTCACAAATTGAATGCATGTTAATTAATTTGCGTTGCTTAAGTCTACTCATTTTATTACTTGGAGAAGGCGCATATCATTCCTGCGAAAGCTCTCTTGGGTGACCGAAAGTTCTGCCTACTTACAAAGCTCTCTCTCAAGTCAAGACCCTCATTGGATGGTTTCCGAATCATGCGGATGAGGCTTTCATCTTCATTTTGTTGAACAATATCTTGGCTTTCATAATCTACATATCTTACTTAACAGTAACGGTAAAATGCTAATGATATTGAAATGCTCTACAAAACCATATCAAAGTGACAATGTTCATTCTATTTATCAAAAGCAAAAACACAAGGTGACCAACCCTTTGTGGATTTGCTGTCATTGATTAATCATTATGCCCAAAGTGGTGGCGACATTAGCTCAGGTACGAGCGGTTGTCTGACAGTCAAAGGATTGACGGTTCAATCCCTGAGCAAGACAACAATGAGCTGATTGATGACTTGCATGGCAGCCTTTCCCCGCTGGTGTGAATGTGTGCGAGAGGCATTCATTGTAAAGCGCTTCAGATAAAAGCACTATATAAATGCAGTCCATTTACCATGTACCAAATTACACTTTTCATTCAACTGGTCTGAATGTGTCTCCTCTCTGAGTCAATCCTCTGCACTTGATATTTGTGGGGCACCACTGAGACAGACTCAAATCCTGAACATGAATCAAGATCCAGTGCAGGCCATAAGCAGGTAGAATCCCCTTGTGAACATGGACAAGCCCAGATGTGTGGCCACTGCTGATGTGAGAGCCAGGAGCTGAATGGGCTACTTGCTGTAACTTTCCCATCCGAAAGACAACACTCTCAGGTGGCTACTTTGGCAATGTTCTAATTTCAAGTGGTCTGGAGAGAGAATGTGAGTTTTGGAGAGTTTGTCAAAGAAAAGAAGTAAGCAAAAGGATGAATATTACATAGAGTGATGTTAAGTGAAAACTGAACATTCAGGCGTACTGCTGCAAACAAAATTAGATTTCAGTTTATTGAACCAGACCATAATGATGTTCAGTTTTTTGTAACCAAGGAATAGTGTGTGTGCATGTGTGTGTGGTGGGGGTGAAATTTCAAGCTAGTGCCTTTTCATAAATAGTGATCATTAAATAATTGTTACATCCTTTTTCAGAGTTAAAAGCTTCACTTTGTGCAACCACCTCCACTTATGAAAGTAAAAATGGTTTGAGCTCCCTCTAGCCCAATTATCACAGCGTATTTCTCAGAACGACTGCAACTTTACCAAGTGAATACACAAGTGATAATATGTTAATGCATTTTTTTGTACACCCAGTATTAGGTATTTTTTAGACTTATTGATTTTCTGCTGCTTCAGCCTATCCACTTAAGAGGTTTGACACGTTGTTCAGAGATGCTCTTCTGCATACCACTGTTGTAATGTGTGGTTATTTGAATTACTGTCACCTTCCTGTCAGCTTTGACCAGTCTGGCCAGTCTCCTTTGACCTCTCTCATTAACAAGCCCACAGAACTGCTGCTCACTGGATGTTTTGTTTGTTTTTTATGGCTCCTCGCAACGTCACACCTTCATCAAGTATTTGCCAATCTGTCTGCTCACTGTAGTGTTACGGGACCTTCATAGTCCAATAAAAGAAATGAAATATATTGTTATGTGTGACTTACTTAGCTTATGAGAATAGGAAAGTAATTTTTATGATATATTGAACAGATCTAGGCATGTGCTCGTTTTGGGTATAGGTACCGTTTAAATACATTCAAACCCCACCAAAATGTATATTGCTGCTTCTGTCCACTTCAGTTCTGCACAGGAATTGCTATGTGCATACCCCGACCTGCAACTCTTCCCCAGTGCAAAAACCCTGCACCCCCAAATAACGATTTATTGTCCTCCTGTAAAACTGAAACCGCAATAACCCCTCCGGAAAACTGGGAGTTCACAATATACATAACATGTCTTATGAGGTTAAGGCAGCAAACACACGATCAAATAAGACAAACTTATTAGACTTTCATGAGTGTTTCCCATTTTCTTTTCCAAACACCTGGAAAGCATTTAGGAATTGTGTAAATTCTTCTCTTTAAAAATAGAAGTGACATACAGTATTAGAAGCTAGTCCTGAGGGTTTAGTCTCATCTTGCTTCAGAACTACATTTTATGAATCCCCTTGTTCTCCTTAGGGGCACCTCAGGATCTAGGTATTGATAATTCTTGAAAACAAACACACCAAACATTATCTTCTGGCATTATCTTCTCACAGTAACTGGATTGAGTATTTAACTGTGGGCCCTGTGTTTATGGGCTTGTGGTCATGTTTCAGCCTTCTTTCTAGGAGCTTGTGATTCATATACAGCTCAATATAATATTATCTTATATAACCCACACTGCTATGCCCTCTGCTCATGACTGGCTTTCACACACATCCATCCATCAGTGAAGACTTATGTCTTAATCTCCTTCTCTGCTATTATTGCACCACCATTAAGTTGTCGCATCATTCTTACATTTGCATTAAAAAAGCCTTTTTAGAGCCAAGTCATTTAACGTACCAGTTACATATTAAATGTACAGTAAGAGCTAAAATGGCGAGGTGAGTATGTTCTTTTTTAAAAGTTCACACAAAGGAACACATCCCAGTGTTTCCCATTAATTAACTAAATTGTGGTAGTCCACCAGTTGCATTTGTTTCACCACACTTTCAGAATGAAGCCAAAATATTTTTTACTTTCATAATAAACACTGTTGTAATGTGTGGTTATTTGCATTACTGTCATCTTCCTGTCAGCTTTGACCAGTCTGGCCATTCTCCTCTGACCTTTCTCACTAAGCCATTTTTGCCCATGGAACTGCTGCTCCCTGGATTTTAGTTTTTGTTTTGTTTTCATGGCTCCTCATAGGCCTAAATGATCGCAATGAAGTGAAGAATCTAGGGTGTCTGGAATATACTTTTTTTTTTTGATAAAAAAGGACAAAAAAAACAAAAAGGCTACAGGACCCTCTCAGGGATGAATTGAGCAAAGATCTACATATATATATGCATATGTAGATATATATATATATATATATATATATATAGTCAAAAGATTTGAGAACTTTCTTTTGACAGACACAGATAAATCGGATTTACTGGACAGCACTTGTTTTACGGCCAGGCCGGTAAAATGTAGCACATTTTTGAATTGTAAAGAGAATGATGCAGAACTGCCTCACACCAAGGAGGTCCTGGGTTCGAATCCCCGTTGGCCGGGGCCTCTCTGTTCGGAGTTTTCATGTTTTCCCCGTGTTTGCATGGGTTTCCTCCGGGTACTCCAGTTTCCTCCCACAGTCCAAAGACATGCAGGTTAGGCTGATTGGAGAGTCTAAATTTCCCATAGGTATGAGTGTGTGAGTGAATGGTGTGTGTGCCCTACGATGGACTGGCGACCTGTCCAGGGTGTATTCCTGCCTTTCGCCCAATGTATGCTGGGATAGGCTCCAGCCCCCCTGTGACCCTGGTTGAATTTGGTAATGAACACAGTTAAAATGGGGTGGCCTGCAGCAAAGTGGTTAAGGTAAATGACTGGGACCTGCAAGGTCAGTGGTTCGATCCCCAATAAGATCCGCACAGCCGTTAGGCCCCTGAGCAAGGCCCTCAACCCTGCATTGCGGAGGATTGTCTCCGGCTTAGTCTAATCGACTGTACGTCGCTCTGGATAAGAGCATCTGCCAAATGCCATTAATATAATGTAATGTAAATTGGAAAAGAAATGTTAGCTAATATAAAATGCGGTTTTTGATCAAGACTGATCTTTTTTTGTGTGTGTGTGTCTACCAGCTGCTTATTTCTGTGGCTATGGAAAAGAAATTGGTTATAATTGTACCTTATAGCATAGTGCAAGAAACAATATACAGTGCTGTATATTAGTGCAGCCTGTCTCAGTTACATACAGTCCTTTCATCTATCTGCCCCTGTGTAAGGTAACACAATTATTCTCACTAAAACTATCGCAAAGAACAAAACAGTGGGTGTTTTGGCTCATTATGCCTCAGTAAAGAGGAAGATAATGGGGATTAAACATGAACACAGAGGTAGTACTTTAGTGTTTCAACAAAAAAATTGTGTAATACCATCATACACTACATGCTGTATATTGAAGTTAGTAAAATCAAAAGCCAAATCTGGTTTAAAGACTGATATCAATATAAATGTAATAAAATATACTAGCCAATATGAAATATGACCATGAAAATGGCATTTCAGTATGTGTCATAAGTATTTGATTTACTTTGATTTGATTTGAAGTACACTACAATTAATTTCTAATTAGTCACAAAAATCACAAATTCATGTCAGTTTTGTCAGTTTCAACATCTAAACTTACCTAAAGCTTCAGAACAGGAAGGAAATATTTTTTTCATGCAAATAATGTTGTCAAGATTCTCGCTATTTGACGGTTACAAGAGGTATCCATAGTGCTAAACACACATTGTATTGTACACGCATTGTATCATTGTGCTGTACTGTACATTATATTGTAAACTTCAGCCTGTTTGTTTTCTTTTTGTGATGTGACAGGGGACATATGTTACCTACGGCAGAGGGCAATAGAGTTGCTTTCATGAATGTGACACCGACAGTAAATACTTCTATATTACTGTTAATTTGAAAATGTGGTGTTAAAGAAGGATTATAACTCATAAAAAATAGTTATTAGATAATATAGTAGTAGTAGATATTCAGATATTAGTAGAAATGTTTTGCGAGGCCTACCTACTTTGAAAACTGCTGATCTACAAGCATCCGGTTCCTATTTGTGTTGCAATTCATGCATACAGAATGAATAACCTTAGCTGGAAAATGGTTTCACTGCCTGCGAGCCTGCATTAGATTGATGGACACCGAGACACATCTCTTGCTATTTTTAGTCGGGTATATGGTACATCCCTCTATTCAGAGGTCAGTGTGCGCCATGTACCTGCGAATAAGCACCACTACACCACTGGGTATACGGTACATCCCTCTATTCAGAGGTCAGTGTGCGCCATGTACCTGCGTATACGCACCACTACACCACTGGGTATATGGTACATCCCTCTATTCAGAGGTCAGTATGCGCCATGTACCTGCGTATACGCACCACTACACCACTGGGTATACGGTACATCCCTCTATTCAGAGGTGGGTATACATTTCTCTTTTAAACTTACTGTAACTGAAGGTCTGAGGTAAGGTTTTTACTCTGAAAACAAACATTTGTTAGGGGGAAGTCTCAGTAGAATTTTAAGGGGAAAACATTGGGAATTTTGCACCCTCTTGTGCTCTCCATATAATAACAAGTAAAAGTTTCCCCAAACTCAAACAAAGATTCCCCAACAGATGCACTGTATTGGTGCTGCTCTTATTGCTCGTTGTTTGGCACCAGGTCAAAATGCCATAATTAGGTTGTATGTATACTTTAGCATGAGGTACTTAAGTTGCTCTTAAATGATGTGTTTCATATTGTACAATGCAATGTGTGTCTAATGATCATAGACAGTGTTCTTTATTTTCCCTAATCCCATGCACAATGCTGAGCTAATGTGCTTGCTTTCCACATGTGTATTTTATCTGCAACCTAATTATCAGTGCTCTTATTAATTATTTGAAGTGAGCCAGCACTGAGTAACAGGTAATGTAATTGATCAATGTTGGCCAAACAGTTTCATGCTTTTTCTGTAAACACTGCTGATGGCTGACCATTTCTTGGTGTGAAGCAGAAAAAACAGACATTTTGAAAGTGACAGATGGAAAAAAAAGAATGGGAGAGCAACGGAATATTCTTTGGAACATAAACCAAAGGATGAGAGAGAGAGTCTCCTGGGTTTTTGACTGATTTCACACACTGTTGCATAGCAGGATTTGGCACCCACAACTATAATTAGCTCTTAACAGTGTGGTGTCCCCTCTGTTGTGGCAATCAGGGGCTGACATGTTGTACAGGGTCCTCCCTCATTAGCATGAGCCCCTCTCACTCAAACACGGAACACCAAGGCTTCTACCGACTGGAGGTAGGACTCTTACACAGACCTGCACACTCCTATGGGCCTGGTGCCCTAATACTACAGTATGTTCTTAAATAGGCATACACACTCAACATGCTATATGCCTCGTGCATAAATACACACTATGTTTTTGCTTAACTCAAAAGGAAAACATTTAATATGCCCATCCAGTTAAGACCAGGGTTACAGGATGTTGCTACTCCTTAATCATAGCAATCTGAGAAAATAAGCTAGCAAAATGTTTAGCATGCTATGGTGATAGAGCTTTCTGGACTACCCTGTATGGATATTCTGCTCTGGAAATATGGAAATATGTCTTTCCCATGTCCCTACTGTATGCATTATGTCTCTCATAAACTGAATCTTATCTGTGTCTTATCACTGGAAACCAAGGAAACAATTAAGAGTAATATTTATTTTTGATTAACTAGATACACAAAGAACTTGTTTACACTGACAAAAACATTATATTTAATAGTGCATTGTTACCTCACAAAAAAGTAACACAATTTTACTTTTAATTGAGTAAATAGTCCTCCTTTTTCAGTTTTTGCCAGTCTTCAGTGGAAGTATAGGTACAGCCTATAGCCTAGTGACTAAATTCCTTGACTAGGACCCGGAGGTTGGTGGTGCAAGCCCCAGCGTGGCCACAGCAAAGCTCTAAACCCCACATTGTTCGAGGGTGTATTGGTTCCTGCTCAGTCTATTCAACTGTAAGTTGCTTAGGATAAAAGTGTCAGCTAAATAATTGTACTGTAATAGAAAATGAGTAAAGATGCATCTTGATGCTGGTTGTCTTCTCACATGCCACACTGACATAGGGTCGCCCTACCACAGCACTACATGCATTTACTAAGCCTTGCATTGTTCGGAATGTGGGTGGTAGGAGGAGTACCAAAGAACAAATGAGGAGAAAATTAATGGTTGGGGAGAAAGGAGTCTGAGCAGGCTGCTACAATTATAACCAGGTTGCTGTTTGATGAAAGATTAATACTGAAATGCCTCAACATAGAAAATAAATCGATCTGGAAAATGATAAAGTCTGACATCGATTTACAGAGATTGTGCACCCTCCTAATACTACCAGAGTTAATGGTGACACTGTGACACGAAAACCATGTAAAATGTTAATTGGAAGAAAAAACTCATTAATTAAGTGCCATTACACCATCATTATTTAGAAAATGACAGGTGGGAGTCCTCCAATACGATTAATGGGGTGGGCCACAGCACCTCCTTGAGTATTTCCTCAATGTATCCATTATAAGATTGGAGACAGTTCAAAATTTCCTTGGCGGACTTGATCTTAAGCCTGAAGGTGCTGCCGTTCTGGGATGAATGAAGCACCATTAGCTTCTAATACAGACAGGATACTCTCTTGAGTGCAAGTCTGAGGACTGTGCACGATATCAAAATGGACAACCTATGCTGAGGCAAAGCAAAGTTTATCAGCAATCACAGGCAGCTGTTCTAATCATTACATTTTTATGTCAATACAAATTGGGTTCTTTGTCCATCCAGTCAATACCAGGATATCTAACTGAGTTGGCTAGCCAGTGACTACTGAACTGCAATTCCTTGTATTGCCCTTAGGAGTCCTTTCACCTCACTGCATCTTATTCACCCAATTACTTAAGTTCTCCTTAGCATGCAACACAATGAAATGGAAAAAGTGTGAAACCAAATAAACTATAATTAAATAAACTGACAATGTGATTACTCATTTGCAAATGAGCCAAACTACACATTCCATTTAGTGCATTTATTTTATTCCAGCTGCAGTGTAATATATTCAGCTGTATGGTTTGCCCTCAGGTGTAGCCAGCATGGGGTGTTGTGCACTCTACATGAATAGACAGAGTCAAGCATGAGACCTTTCTGCAAAGTTTTCATTTTTTACTATTTAGAAATGATGAAAAAGGAAAAGGGTCCTGTGCAAAAGTTTGGGAACCCATTTGGATTATTATTATTATTATTATTGTTACTTTTTAAAAGGATGATTGCTAACATCACTGCAAAAGAGCTGCAGACACAGCTCTACAACAATACAACGTACTTTAATGTACTTTAACGTGCTCCAAAGTATGCAAAAGAAAACATTGAGAAGCCTGAAGCCTTTTGAAACAGTGTGCTTTGGACTGACAAAACCAAAATTGAACTTTTTGGCCACCACCAAAGAAAGTATGTTTGGAGAAAAAAGGGCGAAGCCTTTGCAGAGAAGAACACCTTGTCAACTGTTAAGCATTGAGGTGGATCCATTGTGCTTTGGGGTTGTGTGGCAGCTGATGGCACAGGAAATAGTCTTCCCTTGTATTCCTTTCCCCCGATTCTAGCCTTATTCTACTGCCCCGCATAAGTCTTTGCGTGTTTTGACTTTCTGTGTTTTTGATATGTATGTACCAAGTCTCTTTGGTTTTTTAACTGTGTTCACGATTACATATTGGATCTTCCCTTTGTCATTAAAGCCTGCCTTTTTCATGTCCAATCCCTGACACCCACCAATTACAGCCACCAGCATCTGTATCCACTCAAAAACAAAAAATATTTTCAGTGAGAAAAAAGCTTGCACTGTGTTTGAGCTTCTGTAGCTTTGTTTTACATTAGTAATTCAATAATATAATTTTTTTTAAATATATATATATATTTTTTTCTATTATATTAAATAAATAAATAAAAATAAATTCAAAAAGCAATTGAATATTTAGAAGTTGATGTGAAATATGAGGCATTTCAGTGGCTACATTTTTATTGCAAGAAGTTGAATGAAGTGAATAATGGAATAAATAAAAAAGTTTCTTGATAATTAACAAAGCTGCTTACCAAACCTTGCACGTGGCATTTCAATGCAGACTGCTTGTCATTATGTCTAATAAACATGTTTTCTTGATAGACACACACACACACACACAGCTCCCTGTGGAGTGTTCGCCTGAGGAAAGACCCTGCCTCCACCACAAATCAATTGATATCTCTGTTCCGTGAAGAGACCGGCAGTACTAATTCAACCTTCCAAAAAGAGGAAAACAAGCAGGCCGTAATTAATCTTGCATCTCACTTCATCTCTTGGGCTACATCTTTCGTAGTGATTCTTGTGCGGCATAAAGACTCAATGACAGCCTCCATATGTCTGACCAGGCTTGGCAGTTGCAGATACTGCCCTTTCACCCTTTTGAATGAATATTAATAGAAGTTTTGAAAATTTCACAGTGCTATTTAGAATTGCTCCCAGTGAAATTGAAGGTCGGAAACCATTAGCTAAGATAAGAGTCTGTCTCCATACAGATTTACAAACTGAATTTAAAAAAGGCTTGCAATGACTTTAATTTGTGTGGCAGCAAATGCTAAAGGAGCCTTTATGCATATCAAAATCCTCTCCTTGAAGGTGTATGTCACATTAAAGCTAGAAAACATTACATTACATTACATTATTGGCATTTGGCAGACGCTCTTATCCAGAGCGACGTACAGTTGATTAGACTAAGCAGGAGACAATCCTCCCCTGGAGCAATGCAGGGTTAAGGGCCTTGCTCAAGGGCCCAACGGCTGTGCGGATCTTATCGTGGCTACACCGGGATTAGAACTTCATGAAGCAAGCCATTTATTCCCTGTCCAGTTTTTAGGCCTAATTTGTTAAGTATTTTCGGATAAGGTCCCTCAAAGTAAAGTCCCTCCATACCATTTCCATACACTTTGACACTGACCTCCATATGACCTCAATTATTATCTTACCATTATGTCTAATCAGGAAAGATGAACAATTCCATGGCCAGAGGTTGCTTACAGTTGCTGAGGTTGTCACAATAAGGGGTAATGCAGCTTGTGATTAATGTTTCCCATCTCTTATTTGAAGGCCAACAGAACCGGTGCCATCAGGGGAAAAGCCTTGTTTGATGGGTAGGAAATGAAGTATGAGAATAATGTGCACCTCTAGACCCATGCATATTGCAGTCTGTGCGCAGGTTAAATACCTCCATAGTGAGGTCAAGTTACACTCCTGCAGAAGAACTTGCACTGATGCCCTTCAGCCTCAGGATGAAGCATTGTTGAAATCACTTCAGGTGACATCCCTGCAACTTCTATAAATCTTAAATGCAAAGCATACAGTGCAACATGGATCAATAAGGCACATGATACAAAAACTTGGCTCATTTTCAGTGTGACCATCTAACAGATTTTGGGCATGGTCTGGGTCATATATTATTTGCCTGTAAGTATGGCTCGCATGACAAGAAAATGAGACCTCAGTGACTAAAAAGGGGGTGCATGTGGGGAGAGGGTGATGGTGGTGCTGGAGATAGTCATTGTGGTTTGACACCCTGCTGGACAGATGGCACACTGGGCAACTGCCAGTCACCTATGCCTAGAACTGGCCCTGGTCTTGTAGGAGATTCAGTGATGAACTTGTTTATGTTTCGTGAGAGACAGGGTCTAAAGTGACGTTGGCATCACTGAAGGAAAAACATCATAAACAGATGTGTATATAGTACTCCTGGATTGTGAGGTCCATGTATTAGTTAAAGGTGCAATGCTAATCTGCAAATCTGCAAGGCAAGAATTGATACTTTCGTGTGGAAGAATGGTGCCACCTCCCTCCTGTGGCATTTCAGACATGGGTTGACTATGTTACAGCAGATACAAGCTGTCCTGGAGCCATGCGTCCATGGGGCTCAACAGCCTATTAAGTGAATTAATACAGGGCTTTCTACATATTTGGCCACGACTATATAGTATGTGTGTATATGTGTATTCAGCTGCTTTACTTTTTTGAAGAACAAGTATTCATAAGGCTTTAAATACCAACCTCAGAAAGGTTCTGTTTGCTCAAAGTCATTGCTTGCACTGTCCATTCAAGGACAGTACAATACAACCTTTACCACATTGAAACACGAAAGGCAAGCACAGGCAATTAATGCTTTGAGAGACCGAAACACAAATCAAGAAAGAGTGTTTCCTGTAGTCACCTAATTTATTAAAGTGTCAGATGACAAATGGCTAGATTGCCTTTCAATGTTGATAAACCTGCCCATGCAATGAGTGGAAAGGGGGCACAGAAGGGAATAAGCTTTTAGCTGTATCTGTTTCAATATATTTATTGGGCATTGTCCCTGTCAAATAAACAAATAAATAAAGAGGTTAGTGGGTGCATCCTACACTCTGAGGGGTATGAGGTCATCTTTGATTCAGAGGCTGAGAGAAGAAAGTAGTGCAGAACAAAGGCTGTAGTATTCACATCCATACCCTCATTACAGACACAGAATGCAGAACATGGCTATTTGCCACAATGCTACCACAATGCACTATTCGGCAGCAGTGTGGCACCTTGTTGAGCATCCTTGTCTTTTAACTGCAACTCCCTGCTGGGGCACTGCCAGTTTACCTTTTATCAGGGCACTTCACACTTCAGTAAATATCCCATAGCAACCATGAGAAAGGGATAGGGGAGATAGATTACTTTCCTTTGAGCTGATATGTGTCTTGTAAGCTTTTTGTCATCATTTCTTCATGGTTGGCACCCTCAGCAGCCACCCATCAACAGATGAATCCTTTTCACACATCTCTTGCACAATTACACTACCTATCTACGCTTCATTTGTAATATTTTAAATTATATGTAAGACCAAATACTCTATGTGTATATGCATCTGTAAGGTCTTTGATAAAAGAATAACCAGAAAAGGCTGCTACTCCAGAAGCTACTGAAATAAGATGCTAATGATGTGGAAAGAGCCATTAAGCATAGTGTATTTCAAGCCTTTGAAAGCACCAAGACATTTGGAAGATGTTTTCCAATGTTTTGTTGGAACAGTTGTCAACAGCAGGGAACAAAGTAACAATGATTTGATGTAACGAATGCACCAAAGGTTAGTTCAAAACATTCCCGTAATACTGAAGTCATTAAAACATTTGAAATCTGATATTCATGTCATTTTGTTTGCTTACTTCTTATTCCTGCTACACAAATAAAAATCTATTAAAATAAAAGTAAGCAAGCTGTGTTATTTTAGCCAGTGAACAACTGATTATTTATTCTTGTGGGGATTGCTGGATTGTTCTTTTTCATTTTAAAGACTATATTGTAACATAGTTATACAGCATGTTGGTGTTTTTGGAAGTGCAAACATGAGTATCCTGCTGTGGCATCACACCTATTGTTAATGCAGTGTAATTTGTTGTAATAAGTTCTGGACTGCTATAAAACTGAAGCATCATTACTTCATAAGTGATGTTTGGTTTTAAGATTACCTTTGATTGTCCTGGGCTGCAATAAAACTGAAACATCATTACTTCATAAGTACTGTTTGGTTTTAAGTTTCCCTTTGATTATTTTTTGTGTTTTAATTGTAGAGGTCAAAACCAACCTGATCTGAAACACAACTCCTCTTTGTAAATTGTGCCTGAACTGTGTGCCTTCACTTGCATAAAAACAGCTTACACACACACACACACACACACACACACACACACACACACACACACACACACACACACACACACACACACACACAAAACATAAGACAGAATAGGTATGAAAATTATTATTTTTTCATATAATGAGAAAAGGCCACTACCTGAACACTGTCAATGCATACAAACACACTCTCTCTGTGTTTCTCTACTTTCCCAGACAGCAGGCAGAGCCAGGACATGAGACCTGTGGCATGCCCGAGGCAAAACAAACCCCAGGATGTGAGTTTTCATCACATTCCTGAAACTGAAACCCTCTGATGGCACCAAAGGCATTGTTTTATGAATTATATGCAATTCCGGGTAACACTGTTTCCTGGAGAAGAATTGAAATAAATCTTACATAAAATGCATTAATAATAGGCAGAGCTTTCTGATCTGATCTAGCAATTTTCTCACGCTAGGCTTCGTTTGTGACTCGTGTTTCTCTGTCATTGATGCCTCAGGTAATAACACTTATTGTATGTATTTTTGGTTTGCATGGCAATGCCACTGTCAGTGCCATCTTGCTTAAATGTGGCTTATTATTCATTAGGTAGTGTGTATTAGCCAGTGTGTATGAAGTGCCTTCTCAAGGAAACAACAGCTGAACCTGTTCACAGGCTTCACCCTCTGACCACTGCTTCACATGACAGCTACACAAATACACTCATTACCACTTTTTCCTGTGGCCCTATAAATGTGTCAGGTTGTGCAAATTCTTCAAATTCAAATGCTTCTTTTTTGTCTCTTCTGGGCATGGATACTGTAGCTGTCCAGTCATCTAAATATAATAGCATTTGTCTCAGCGAGTATAAATTTGATCATCCTCTTGTACTGCAGTTTCTCTGGCCAAGCCTACCTGGTTTTAAATAAGTGGCGTTTATTAATTCTGACAGACATTTTACACATTAAATCTAGTTTGACTGAATCATCCTGATGCTATATGCCCACTAGCATTAGTGTTAGTCCACTAAGAAACTCTGGGTTCTTTCGTTTGTGAGGTGGACGTACCCTTAGGGGAAACATGGCTCATGGGAACAAAAATTCAAAATGACAACACCTCAGAAGAGACACCAGATACTGAGTAAGGACTTGCTGAAACATGACTAATGCTGTAGTATACAAATATAAAAGATTGATCTAACACTTTAGAAGTTATTCTATATCCACAGCCAACAAAATACATCAAGCACTGTCACATAACAGCCAGAATGACTTTTGTCAACTGTTTATTTGGCAAAGTGCCATTGCATGAAGCAGTTTGTTTGTTTTGTGTTTCCCTAAGATACTTTCATAATAGGGCAGGTGCTTTGGCATAATGATTCAGAACATTTCTAATTGAAAGAAGAGGCTTTCATGTCTGTACTCTCGCAGTTCTGCAGAAGGATACAAAAGTGTTTTGAATTGCCACATTTTCCGTGAGAACTGCCTTGTGTGGTGCTCATCCTGCTGTTTTTTTTTTTTGTAGAAGATATTTTGCCTTGTCTTTTCTGTTTCTGAAGAGAAGCAGTGAGCTACAAAATGCCTCCTGGAACAGACAGACGAAGGGTTAAATTGCAGATACTTTGTGGCCTACATTCTAATTAGCGACATGCTCCAGATATTCTCAACAAACCCTCTAAAGGATAAAAGATAATCGCAAGCAGTTGGATTTAAGTACCATTTGCTTACCAAGTACCATAATACTGGCTTAAGAATTATTTTTCCTCACTCTGTTTGGAGATGTCAGTGGTTCATTTTGTGGTTCATTTTAGCATACCATGAAATTAGCATTAATATAATTTTGTCAATGAACATTGTATCATAGTAAATGGAAATTAAATTAAACATCATTTCTGGTGTTGAAATACAAGTCCTTCTATAGGTTCTGGTGTGCCCATTGTGCATATTTTGTCTAAACAGGATCGTATCTGCATCTGCATGGCACATCACCTATAACACTGTTACATACTGTACAAGAAAAACACGCCATTGCTCATGAGGCTTGTTGAAGGCTTTGCACTTTAATTTCCCAATAAAACGGTCTGTGCTCCATTTTTAAATCAGCCTACTCCCAAAACAGAACACCTGCAGTGAATTACAATCACATAAATAGTTGAAGCGCATCTCATTGCGTGCACATGTCTGTTGCCAAGTGGATTCTCAGCTCCTGCAGACTATAAAAAGGGAAAATTGGAGCAATCTAATCGAGCATCTTGTCAAACATTTGATACCTCCTCAAAGTGAGCACTGTGCACCACTGTGGTAATGCATGTCCTGGGAGTCTTTTAAACTCATCCAATTAGTTTTAGTGTGTGTGCATTGCAACCAGACTGCTTCATAAATTTTATGTTACTTAAGATAGTGAAAGTGACAGCATGAACCAGGAAAGGCTTTAGCTGATTGGATTGCAGCGCTAGGTTACACTGTATTGTACAATAGCCTGGTACAGAATTACGCTAGCACCATTTCCGGGAGCTCAGCTTGTACTTATAAGAGTCACTGTAAATCATATATGAGTCACTGTTGTACCCTATGTCAGCAGTTTCAAACTTTTCAATCTCATTTTGAAAACATTCTGACACAAAATATGTAGATATGGACATAATGAGTGTGTGAGAGAGAGGGAGAGAGAGACAGAAAAAGAGAGGCTTTGGTTTTTATGAAAGGTAGGGATTTGTGCAATGGTATTGAAGGAAGCACAATTTATTGAGAGGATGTAAATGGGCATTTCTGTAGATAGTCATTCAAATCAGGTTAGTTTTTACAACCACAGGTAAACTTAAATCCGTTGCCATTTTGCAGACCAGGACATAAAGTGCAACAAATTACACTGCATTAACAATAGGTGGGATGACACAGCAGGATATTATAAATTCATGTTTGCACAGCACAAACATGAACCAACTGTATAATTAGGTTGCTAAATAAAGTCTTTAAAATAAGAAAGAACTATCCTGCAATGTTATAATTATCCCCACAATGAGGTTTCTGTATGAATAATTAATCAGATGTTCGCCGCCTAACATTACTTGAATAAATAGAATTTTCGTAGCAGGAATAGGAAGTAAGAAAATGAAATAACGAAATTTCAGATTTAAAATATTTTATTGTTCGGGATCATGGGGCTGTTAAACTCAACTTTGGAGCATTTTTCACATTAAATCATTGGCACGTTATCCCCTGCTGCACACAACAGTTCCCTCAAAATGCTGGAAAACTTCCTCCAGATGTCATTCACCATGCTAATTCATTAGCATCTTATTTTTGCAGGTTCTGCCATCCTTCACTGTATTAGATTAGTAACTGATATTGAGTGGTATAAATATAATATGCGACCTGAAGTTGTCATCTTGGCCTCATATTATCCTGTGATTCTACTATTAACTGGCCTGCTTGTGAAACAGAATTACAAGGCATGTGAAAATGTTTCTGCTGGCAGACAACATCCTAGTAAGCCAGAAGCAATCTATCAGCATGCTTTTCTACTTGCACAGAGCACATTCTAGACATGAGTCTGAAGGTTCCATATGGCTCACCTAATTTAACAGTGTGACACATATTTAAATAAATGCCAAATTTATGCACTTATACATTACATCCCAATTCGATTTTTACTGCTTGGAAAGATGTTCTGTACCATGAGTTTACTTTTCAGTATCATCCATCCATCCATCCATCCATTATCTTAACCCGCTTATCCTGAACAGGGTTGCAGGGGGTCTGGAGCCAATCCCAGCGGGAGAACATGTAAACTCCACACAGAGAGGCCCCAGCCGACCGGGATTGAAACCCAGGACCTCCTTGCAGTGAGGCGGTAGTGCTACCCACTGCACCATCCATGCCGCCATTTCAGCATCACTTTGAGTTTAAAAATAAATAATTCAGATCTCTGTCCTTATCTGAATAGATCAATGTGGAATTCAGCTGGACACAATCGACGAGGACAGCAACCCTGTACTCCCCTTAAGATCTCCAAGTTACAGTAGGTCCCAACACAGTCTGACTCGAATGTAATCTTTGCAGGAGCTTGTATGAATTCCTGTTAAAATATGAGTATGAATTTTAGAGCTACTCTAGCAACCATCATGGATGGTCATACCTCAGTGAAAATGTAGTTTCATTTTCAGGTTTGCAGTTTATTGAACCACATAAACCATAGGGAATCTTGATCCATATAGTTTTAGTTTATGACTGCTAGTCCTCCATCTTTCAACAACTTCTGTGCATGTTTAACACTCGGAATGTGGCAGTGATCCACATGTCATTTCAGAGAATTCTGATACATCTGTCAGGCGATTATAATCACAGTGGCTAGTGATGGATATTTCACAGAATAACAAGTTGATTCTCCTGCCATTTGTCTCAGCCAACAAGCTAAATCAAATGATTTAACACAAAACAGAGTTATCACCATGTTTAACAGGAAAGATCAGGCTAGAGGGATCAAACCGCACTCATGTTCAGCTCAAGGTTCCCAGTCCAAGATAAGGTGATAACGACTGCTTCACAAGTCTCAGGAAGGGAAGTTACTCAGGGCCTGCTCACCACTGCCAAACAAATCACACTTTGCTGTAAAATGACACCGCAAAGCTCAACTTTTAAAATAAAATAATAAAATAAAATTGGATAACAGTTTGCAAAGCATCACCAAAGATGGCAGGATACAGTTCCATTACTAGAATGGCATATGGTGTGAAGCAGAGTGAGAAGGTCATAATAAAGTAATTAAACTTCAGTTTCTGCAGTATAATGAATCTAGCGTATGTAGAGTGGCAGTCATAAAATGAATTGAATAATAATTCTGACTGCAGTATACAACTTAGAATCTCTGTGTATAACCAACACAGGGACAAGTATCTTCGGTACTTTGAATTCAGTGCGCCTCTGTTCGCATCAGCTCAGAATTTGGACAGGTATAAAGTGCACTGAATTACCGGATGCATCTGTTTGTTTTAGTCTCGATACATCCAGACTGACCTTTTCACCCATTAATATTTCAGACAGGTCTGTGACATGCTGCTAATGTTTTATCAAGCGGCACTGTCTGTCCCGCTCACACAGGCCTGTGCCACTCACAGCCACACAGGGTCTGACACTGTGACACAGCGGCTGGAGTACACCGGCACGCACGTCTTTCACCTGACCTCGCTCAATCTCGCTGACATCATGTGACAGCATCATTTAGCCCTGACATCCTACACGTCAATTTCACCTGCACTGCACGGCAGTGAGTCTCAGGAACACGCATTGTTAATCAATTCAATAAAGAAAGAGCCCATGGTTTGTGCAATAAATCACAGACAGCGGATTGCTTCATATTAACAACATAGTGTTTTTACTGCCAGAAAGCTCACTTGGTTAGCACAGAGGAAAGCATCAAGGATTGTTTTCCATTTAAAGCAACACCTACCATAGTTATCTGATTTATCTTCCTAATCAGTTTTCTGATTTGTATTGACTCACATAGTTTTATACGGAATTATGTGAGTGGCTATAATCTGAACTTGAAAATGTGCTTGTAGGTCTCAAAGTGAGTGATATCTACAGTAAGTTCCCATAACAGACCAAGTAACATTGCCTGCCACAGCTCCTGAGCAACTGATTATATAAGGAATGTTGAGGTAGCGTACAGTAGGTAGAGGTTATTCAAGGATAGGACCTTCTATCGAGACTCATCACTTCAAAACCACCACCCTCTTCAGAGGACAACTTTATTGTTATTTGAAATTGTAATTTTTTAAAACTGAAACCGTGCCATTCCTGTGTGAGCCAGTTGTGCATTGTCTAGCAGAGCCACTGGCTGCAGACAGCACTGGCATGGATTTGTACCAGACCATGGCACCAATCCATGACCTCCCCAGTAGCCCTGCCAGTACTATTTACAATCAAACTGTGAGTAATTTTTAAACATATTTTAAACACTCAGGATAAGTGGGATTTTTACTGTACTGTACTACACTGTAAATAACATGTGAGTGACAGTGGCATTGTCTAAATTGTATGAAGCACCAATGGAAATGTCCCTTATGCTTCATGAATTACATTACAAGAAGGTCCCATTACCAGCTGTGTAGTCATACTATTGTAGTGACAACTGTATGTCTGAGATTGGACCTCAGAGAATGGCTCTCCAAAGTGAAAATGCAATTCTTCCTGGAATGCCCAAATTAACTAAAGCAATAGAGGTAATGGGAAAAAAAGGATTCTTTTTTTCTGTTCGCTGCTGCAGCCTGGTAATTGCATTCACACTCACAGTACTACCCTTCTTGTTCTGTAATGTGAAGTCCTGTAATGTAAGTGTTCCTGGAAGCCTTTTTACAGTGCTTTTTTAAAACTGTTTGTACCGTATTTCAAATCCTTTGCGGCTACTAGCACAGAAGGTTAGAATTTGAACCAAATATATCTGTCACTAATTCACTCATACGAGCAGCTCTTTCTGCAGTGAGCTGAGATAATAAAGTTTTACCACCTAAAGACAAAAAGAGAAGAAAAGTAGTCAAAGCCTCCCTGCCTAGTGGTAATGCCATAATAGCAGCAACTTAAACCGTGAAACATAATTTTTCTATAGATTTTTTAAAATATGAACCATTTTGCATATTTTTCTAAACTCTTGATGCAACATAAAGCAGTGCGACTCACAAGTTGCAGAGTCTACTTTACAGGTTTTTCATTGATAATTAATCGGTGGCATCGTAGTATTTGGAAAATGTTTTTATATCTTCTCATCTTGCCATTGATCAAAAGGTTGTGTCATCGCTGATGACAGGCAGCATTTGGCTATAAGCAAAGTTCAGTTTTAAATATGATTTTCTGGGAATGTAGTCACATTTCAACTGGAAACGCCATGCAGGGGAGTCGTAACATATTTTGATGATATGTTTAGATATCATCAAAATGAACTGGCAAAGATGTGAAGAAATATACGTGATTCCTTTGTGGAACAAAATTTAGGATAGATGATTATTGAATCCCAGCCATATATGACACTAAGGCTAGGCACTACAAGGTTGCATGATCTGTGAGATCTGTGTTAAATTGTATGGGAATGATTGTGGGAATGATTCCAAGGGTCCCAAACAGACAGGGCCCTCAAATATTCTAAAATGTATTTTGTAAATGTACTGAAATTATTCTTAATTGAAATCCAATATTGGTTAAGTAATGCTTTAAAGAGTACTTTTATAATACTAAAAGCAGTGTATTCTGTCAACCCTCCTGTGTGCCCCCTACAAGTCAGTGGTTTAGCCCCGCCATGGTCTGTCACGCCACTAAGTTGCCCGAAGTTTGATTGCCACCAAAACGTTTTTCAGATAGTGATACAGGTAGTTAGGATAACAGGAAATATATTGTAAAATATTGGCTAGCTAACTATTTTTTTACCTGCTGTTGCGTAAAAAGCTATCTGTTGCTAGCTTGCTCATTTATATCCCAAATAATTACTTCATAGTTTGCTAGTTAATTGTAATCTGCTTGCCATTTAGTTTTCTGACACTTGATATAACAGACTTATTGTGTTCTTAACGGAACACAGGGAAGCGGCTGCTTCCAGCAGAAGTTAACATCCGTTCAATGGTAGTTTTTCTCCTGAGGAATGTGTTTTCTTTTGTTGCTTAGGCTATCCCAGACACTAAAACCATTTGATTCATGTGAATTGGGCCAATAATATTGTAGAAAACGACAAATAATGACTCAACTTCCTTGTGTTCAGTAGACTGTGTTCGCTCACGATGTTCCAAACACCTATTCACGATGTTCTGTGCGTGAATGCTTGAACAATTTTACAAGAAACACTTTTGGCTGAGCCATATATGTAAGTCTGCCCGGTTTGTAGCTTCCCCACAACACTGTCACAAAGGAGCACCATTTTTTGAAAATGGAAGGAATTACACTTTACATACACACAAAAACCAAAGCTGATCTGGAAGTAATTTCTTATTTATTCGTCATGAAAATTGCACTGTTCGGAACATTGTGAGCTAACTTGATGTTCGGAACATGGTGAGTCTACATTAGCTAGTTGCTTTCATATGGACTTTACTTTCATATTTGGTGAGATTTGTTATCTTTAGAGAATTTCTTTAACTTGGTTAATTATTATTTTAATTTATGTGGGGAAACAGATTTTTTTTTTTTTAAGATTTGGTTTTTGGAAAGATAGTAGTTATTAAGATCCCTGCTGCTGGCTGCTATGCCAATCAAAATAAACCACTAATTTACAGTGAGGTCCAGAATTATTGCCCGCCTTAATAAAAATGACAAAGGGCTGCATATAATAAACAAATGTGGATAAAGATCTATATTTTAAGTTCAAGCATACGGGAAAACTATATACTTTTATTTCAATAAATTTACTCTCATGTTTCAATGTTTTTGGTAATAAACAATGCCACATTGTGGGTGTGCCAGATTCCCCATGGTTACCGCAGAAGAAAAAGGGAAGCAGTAGTGCCCTTTTCCCTCAAGGCCAAGAGAAATATGGAGAGCATTAAATTCAAAAGAACTGGAGAGCGGGCAGCACCAAGCTGAGCCAATAGTATTTTGACAACAATTAAGTCAACTGATATTAACATCTTGCAACACTGTCATCCCTTTTTTGTTCTCTTTATTTCATTTGGGGTTTCCTGGTCCAAAATGATTTTTTTTATTTTGTAAGGTCACAGGCTAGGCATGACTGTAATAATAATAAGAACATAATGTAAGTGCTCCACGAATATTAAAATATTACGTACCCACTTCTTGCTGTTATTGATTGAGACTGTTATTTATTGCTAATTGTTTAGTGTCCCTACCCAGCATCATCTCCGGTTGATGATGCATTTCTGTTTTATGTGGGTTTGATTTTATCTAGTCCAAACTGTTATCACTCACGCGTGACTAGATTCAGTTAGCTTTGCCCTTCACACTCATGATCTTGATTAATTTTCTTCATGAACTGGCCTGGCCCGTTTAGATATCATCAAAATGAACTGGCAAAGATGTGAAGAAATATACATGCATTCCTTTGTGGAACAAAATTTAGGATAGATGATTATTGAATCCCAGCCATATATGACACTAAGTCAAGGCTAGGCACTACAAGGTTGCATGATCTGTGAGATCTGTGTTAAATTGTATTTTTCATTATGACTCTGTATCAGCCTGGTGAAATACAGGTACATTATTTGAAATAATTATTTAACTCTTTTCATGCTGTTCAAATTGTACAGAACACCCCTAGAGTAGATCCTTGGCCATTTTCAGCAGAATATGTTACTAAAGAGAACAGTCAATCATATGAAATGAGAATAACTGAATATTCGTGACGCATTTGTGAAAATATTATTTGAACATCTGAATTAGAGAATTGTTTGTAATCTGCAGGAAATCCTTAAAATCCTTATAAAACTACAATCCCACCTAGATAAGCCTTTTAGCAAAGATAAGTGTACTTTTTAAAACAACAGTACAAGTACTAGCAGATTAATTATGAGATAAGGACAGTATGTTAAGTCATTTTGAATCCACAATAGTACTCTTGAAATTGAGCTTCCATATGACAGTTGTGAACAATGCTGAAAAGTAAATGCTTCGATAACAAAGTAATTAATTAGTCAGCAGCAGTTTCTCGAGCTAAACTGAATTTCAGAACATCCTCATTTTTCTTTGAAATGGACTGCAAGTGGATAGAAAATGCTGCAAGACAAAGTTCCTGTCTACACTGACAGCTTATCTTAAACAGGCTGATTGAGGTCAATTGTTTAATTTCTGACACTGCTCAGAAATATAGCAATTAGTTATTTGCTGTGTTACTTATTGACTTTAGCCCTAGCCATAACCCTTAGACTTTAGAGCAAACTGCACTAATAATCCTAGTTATGTCATTAAAAGGGTTAGACTCCTCTATGGTTTGATGTGCTGCGAATAGCCCTGTTGAATTAATTAAATGTATAATAGGCAATAGCAAATAAATGTAGAATTTCTGTATAAATATCTCTGCATTAGCTATTTTCTGCTTCTGGACAAGGCTGGTGTAGGGGACCGACCCTCCTGCCAAAATTTAAGCAGCGCACAGGAAGTGATGCAATTTACATATTCGGTGCAGAAACCTAACAAAGATCTTAGAACAGGGGTGTCCAATCTTACCCAGAAAGGGCCGGTGTGTGTGCAGGTTGTTGTTTTAGCACAGGATTAAGACAGCTGATTCTACTCATCAACGTCTTGATTAAAGACCAAGATTAGTGCATTAGTATAATTAGGTGTGTTACTGCTGGGTTAAAACAAAAACCTGCACCCACGCCGGCCCTTTTAGGAAAAGATTGGACATCTCTGTCTTAGAACAAGCTCCAGCATAGTCTCAGGCACTAATATGGAAGAAGGCAGTGGATGCAGGCTGTAGCGAATTATTAGCCTACTGAAGTTTGGGGAAGAATTGGTTGGTGAAGAAAAGTCAGTTTGATTATGAATATGTCTGAGCTACCAAAGGAAAGACCAGTCGGTGCCCTGTTTCACAATGCAGGATTACTGAGTTAACTGGATAACCTCGAACCCTCCAAAATCTGGAACATTAGACCAAAGTAAAAAGAGTGTAAATTGCAGTTATCCAGCTAGCTAACTCTGTAATCCAGCTTCATGAAATACTCCCCGGATCCTTCAGCCTTGGCTCTGGTCACTGAAAGAAGCAAACCAAAGCAACGATCTGAAAGTAAGCAGCAGTGGACATCCAAGTTTTCTTAAGTTGTTCTTCAGGACAAGTATTCTTTATATTAATAATTTCTATTTTGACATTCTACTGCCTCCACCACAGCCATCATCATCATCATCATCAATAAATCTGAGGGCCTGCTGTTGTGTTTTGCTATCCCACTTCACAGTGGATGTCAACAGCTATGATGTTTTCACTCATTAGATTAAGCAATGATGCTCTGGTTCAGTAGTATCCATATAAAAATAAGTTGTAACCAGCTAATTTAGCTAACTAGCTACAGTCTGTCATAAGATGACACTTGTAGTACGTGCACATACATGTAGCTTACATGAATAGCCACCCACCTTATAATTTGTATGTTAAATAAGAAAAAAAACAAGCAGAACAAGTACATTTCTTATTAAAGGCAATTCACTATATGGGAATGCACGCGTTCATCAACTATCGAGAAATGAACCTCAGCAATATTCTAACTTTGAAACCATTAATTACAATGGATTCATTCCCTCAGCGTACACTGGCTGATGGCAATGGCTGACGTTGATGGCTGCAGTGGAGCCGTACCGTTAGGAAGCTGTCAGGTTCTGTGTTTTTCTGTTTTCTGTTTTTTGTCTAAGTTCTTAGTGTTTTTGTTACTTGTTACCCTTTGTGCTAACTGTAGTCTGTCAGTTCTCTCACTTCATTCATTAATTTCACCTGTGCCCCATTTAGTGTTTCCGCCTCCCACACCATATACGTATGTACTTCCTTCCTGTCTTCTCCCAGCTGTTTCTGATTATCTGTTCCCCAGCATTTACACCTGCTTATCGTTTAGTTAATTGGTTAGTGTATTTAAACCTGTCCTTTTCAGTTTCTTGCTGCTAGTTTGTCTTTCTGTTATTCTGTTCCCTACCCCGGTTCTAGCTTCCTTTACCCCGTACCTGTGCCCTGTTATTTTGTCTAGTTCTGCTTTACACTGCTTTTGGATTTTATGGTTTTGATATATCTGCCTGGTTTTTGGACTGTTTTGGATTTTTGTCTTTGTACCTCTGTTTGTTTGGACTTCCTGGTTTTTGAACTCTGCCTGTTTCCCAACTTCGCTCTGCCTGCCCTAGATGTACCTATCTGTTTGGATTCCATTTTTTGATTACGTTTTGGATTTGCCCTTTGCCATTAAAGCCTGCCTTATTCACATTATCTGTGATTGGTTCCTCTGTCCTGAAGCCTAACAGAAGCAGAGCTTTTGAATGTTATTTTACATCAAAGCATTTGTGCATAGGTATGTTTATTGGTCCATTTAAACTAAGAAAGGTACAGGCAAGAAAGGCAATCCAACATTCATAGAGCTTCAGAACATGGATCTGATCTCTGATCTGTGTGTAATACCGATTAGAGGATATTATACAGCAGGATAGTACGTATGGGAGGTATTTAAGCAATAACTCAAGACAGGTAGTGGTATAAATAAATTTTATCACAGCTAAGGGGCATTGTTCGGTCTGACGCACAGCGGAGGGTTGCTACCCCTGTTACTGTGATAATTTCTATATACCATGTCCTGGAGCAGGTTATTGCTTTTGTAAAGTGGTTACCAAACATAACATCTATACACTCAATATAGATATTATAGATTATAGATTATAGATCCAATTAAAACAGTTGAACAGTTGAACATGAATCATTTACAAGATAATAGTTCCTGCTGCTGACAGTTGCCGCCTGGCAACATTAGTAAACTGTAACGTTGTTCTGCCAAACTTGCTAGCTCATAAGCTTGCAAGCTACCGTTAGTGAGCAAACAAGAGTTTATGCCTTTTTGATATTATTTGAACCATTGTGCAAGCACTGGAAAAACTGCCCAATATTAGTGGGATCACATTGCGTTGGTCTACTCATTGCAAGGTGATTGACGTGCATCGTGCGTAACGTTTTTTTATACTTGAAATATACTTGAAATAGAACTTCAAACAAGCATTGTAAGGCACAGCAGTGGTATATAGAAAGAATGTATCACTGCTATGAACTACGCATTTTATAAATGGTGCTAAATCTGGTATTACTAAAAAATAAGATGGCTGGTAAAACGAAAACGTTTGATATTTTCAATTAAAAATGAAAGTTTCAGTTTCAAAAGACAAAATGGAAAGAGGCTGATGTTAAACAGATAGAAAATTCAAGAGAGAATATATGATTTCTGCCAGTCAGGGGTATGCAGTAACACATCAGAAACTAGCTACTACCAACTCATCTGATACAGTTTTGTTTTTACTTATGATCTGATGTTTCAACATACCTAATAGAGTGTGAAAGGCTGTGCATGCCCACAAAAAAATGATTTATGTAACTGTATAAGCAAATGCCTTGGAGAAATCACTGTCAAAATGATTTACGATTAGATATTTTTCATTAATGCATGCAGTTTGTTTTTCATTTCTAACAGCACCTGAAAAACAGTACGGATTGTACACGTATTAAGGTTTCACAGGAATCTCTAGCAGAACCTTTCAATGCCAAACACATTTTTTGAAAGATCCAGCCAGGCCTGGAAAATGATCAAACAGTGCTCCATCTCTGATTGGTTGAAAAGAACATCAGAACAACGACTGTGACCTTTTCAAAATTGCAGAATTTCCGTTAATATCTCTGCTGTTCTTTAAACAAGCTCACAAAGTGTTTTGCACATGCATATTTTGTCAAGTTAGTCTTAGCTGAAAGATAAAAAATCCTTAGAGGTTTTCATTTTCTTTACCCGTCTGGTGTTATTTCTTGTCTAAATGAAGTTGATAATGGAAGGTGAAGTTATGTTGTATAAGTGACATAATAAGCTGTAAAAAGCTAAAGGTAACCGTTGGACCGACTTCTTTTTATCCATTTGTGCAGCTCTACCTTTTCAACCCACTTTAGTGCCTGCTTCTTTTTGGATTAATGTAATAAATATAGCTGTGTAAAGATACTGTAGGACATCTATCTTGTGAGATTTCAATTCCTTAATAGGCTATAATAAGTGCAAATGTTGGAAATGAAAACAGTACCCTACTTATCGTGTAGATTGACATTCTATATCTGCTGTGTGATTGTTTTGGCTTAAAATAACAACAACAAAACTAAACATTTATTGGGTTTTGTTTGAACAATTCTCTATTCCATTATTCAAAAGTTCCAAAATAGTTCAAAATAACCAAATAACCAAACAAGTTTGCATGTTTCCCCCCCATTTTCAGCTCTGGGTGCCATTTTGGTAAAATATTCTATACAATCCTTTTAGCTGAGTGTTGGTGTTTTTCCACCTTGAGCGGCTGCCCCTGAACAGGTCTGCAGTGCCCTGATGTACAATACCTTCATAACCACAGCTTTATCGTTTTTCATCGGCTACGTCTCATTTTCCGGAGCTTGTTATATTTGGCTTCTATTTCCTTTGAAAACTGTGAATTTTTCCTCACGGTGTATATTTTGCAAAATTGCTAAGATAGTGTATGCCTAAGATATTCCATTGATATTTTGGTAAATTAGGCTAATTTGTTTTAATCCTAAAATTGGAATAAGTAGTAGTAAAAAAAACCTTTAAATAAATAAGGTATAAGGTGTAATTGTGCGATCTCATACTGTGCTGAACATACACTATGACGATGAATACTTGAACAAAATACAAGTTTACTGATAAATGACTCGGTCTATTCAGTCCTCATTCCCCACAGTGTGGTAGTAAGCACCAGTTGCTAGATGCAACATAGATCTGGTTAACAAAGTACTTTTTAGAATCTGCAATGCAAATTGGTAATGAGAACATCATTGCGAGATAAATGAATATTTAATGTAGCTAAGATTGTGGTAATGAGAGTCAACAGAGAATGCGTTTGTAGGCTATGTGTTACTATTTCCCTTATAGTGCTGCCTATATTCCTTCTGACTGAGGATGGACTAGTACTACTTTACAAACAGAAAAGTGAGAGTGGAAATTTAGGCACGCACTCTGGCATGAAATCATGAAATTCCTTTCTAGATTTTTCTGGTATTTGTTGAAGAGTAGCTCCTGATTAAAATGAGCTCTCACCCAACTCCTTACCTGTCAGTGACAACAGAGATATAGTCCCAAGCTACTGTGCATCCTCCAGCCTTACCATTGGCTACAACGGGGGTGGGCGATTACAGTATATTGGTGGGTGTCAGACAATGGTAGTCACAGGTTTCCACAGGTTGTTGAAGAGGGACTCCTTATTAAAATGAGCTCTCACCAGATTCCTTACCTGTAGTGACCATGTAGCTGCTTGTTGTGTGTACAAGCTTTTTGCTTAAATTTATAAATTTTAATTTCATGTGACCTCCTAGAATGAATTCCTACTCTGAATGTGACGGCAATTCCTGAGTAAGCTTAGGAAAAAAACTATCATCAAAAATCATAAATGGATATGAAAGCAATTTTTTTCTGTGGATTGATGTACAGATATAGGCCAGTCACCCCGTTTTATCATTACTGGTACTTTCAACTAAATCTAAGAGAACCTGAGAACTTTGAAAATGAGGGTTTTGGCTGCATCACTGTTAGACCTTGGGCAATATATCCTATGAGCCCTTTCAATTTGAATGGGTACAAGCCCAAGGGATGGAATACACTTGGGGAGCATCGTCTGTAGGAATCCAATCCCACTAACCCCACAATTCTAATGGTACTGTGCCTTTACCGGTCCTAAAGTTCTGCCCTTTTCAGATGAAGTTTGTCAAATATGGCAGGGTGATTAGAGGTTTCACATTTCAGGCCCCTTGTTTTGCATTGGATAGTTACATCTTCTCCACCAAGACCTTAACCATTGCTGTCTGGGCCTCCAGGTTCTTTAACAAGGAGTTAATAGAATCGGTCACACACTCAATTGCTGCTTTACCTGCGCATGTAACAGCCACCTCCAACTGCTATTGTTGTTTAGCAAGTGCTTGAGCAATAGTATTGCCTATGCTAACCTCTGAGTAGATGTCGGAGGATGATTTCAAACGTTTTTCTGCCGAGGCTGGAGCAGGCGAACCTTCATTTTTATTTTTCCGTCAAATGATATGTTGAGAAAAAAATTAAATTAGGGAAAAAAACATAAATTGAGGAAGTTAAGAGTTAAGAGTCCTCCAGCCATTGTGTTTGTTGGTCACATACTTCCTACCAAATTCATACCTTCTGCTGCCAATATATCTGTGTAGAGATTAATTTGGCCAGCCACTTAATCAGTTGCACATCAATTGTTAAATTAGGTAACTATTATTTTGCAATGGAATTCCCCTTTACAGGCCATGTGTAATCAAAATAATTATTTTGTATTTGTTATTTTCAACCAAAGAAAAATGCTGTGATTCTAGCTGATAGAGTGTCCACTACAAAAGGATTTGGGATTTGTCATTAGGAAACATTGTTTTAATCCAAAACTAACCTGCCTTTTTACATTTCTAAATGGACATGCCATGTTTCACCTTGAGCTTCCCTGTGTACATGTTACATATTTAAATAAATAGGGAATTATATTTATTTTCCTGTTAATACATTTTAAATGTTCATCTTGAGTCTTAATAAGCACTTTAAATGCATGAAAAGTGATTGGTTGCATTGGGTTTTTAATATTAATGAGGGTTTCTCATGTTTTTGTGTGTGTGTGGGGGGGGGGGGGAGGTTTACTCTGTATATTTTCCTTAATTTATTGAAAAAGCCATCTACAACATACAGCAGACAACAAAATTGCTTGCAGTCTTGATGAAGATAAGTCAAAAAATCAAAGATGGCAACTGTATATAAACTATTTTATATTCTATATAATCATAGGTTATATTGTGATTGTTTGGGGGGATCTTAGACCACTTCGACATACAGAATGAGACTGTGATGGCCATTGTAAAATAGTTGTGTTGTGGTCAGTCTATCATCCCTTGACTTTTTGCTCATTGTCTTGGAGAATGATCTATTTATGGCTATGTTTTTAGCTTCCTGTTAAACAAAATGTTTTCACTGAGCAGCTGTTGTAGTGTGTATATAGCGGTGTTTGTTTGAAATGTCCTTTTTTTGTTCTTCTTTACGAAGGGAGCAAATACATTTGAAGGGCACTGTAATTGCACAGTAATTGGTGTAATTATGATTTGGAGCTGTCATATTTAATTATAGCTTTCAAAAATCTAAAAAATTTTCCAAATCTACATATTTAATAATGATTTTACCTCCATAATCATTCTTCTGTGTATTTTCCACGTGGACAGCTTAACAGTGTGGATTTATATATCATGTATTTATTTATTTCATGTAAATTGACACAAGAGGGCATAGTCATACCTTTATTTTATTTCAGTGCTGAGATGTTAAAGGACTTGGTTATCCTTTTATACTTTAATGGACCGTCCGTGCTGTTCACCTATCAACCAATCATCATAATCAACGCTAATGATGCTCAGAACAAATGACTGTGGACAGACCATCTGACTGTCTGTTACTTTAATGTTCTCCAGAGATGCAAATGAGTTTGTAAGACACCACTATCCATTCCTTTCAGGCCATTTCAACATACAGTACAAGAACTGTTGGACTGTATGAGTGCATGAAATCTAGCATAATGCAAGATGTCATTACAATATATCACTATTAGTTTTTTATTTATTTGGAATTGATTTGTATAGTACTCATTGTAATGCTGAATACTGGTGGTGGGGTCTATCTGTAGTGAGCCTTCACTTTGGGAGGCACTGTATTTGACATCTTTGTGTCATGATAATATCATATAGTAGTGAAATGCTCCGTATTACTTTAATTACGTTTAGATGGATACTTCACTGAACACTGAAAATTTGGCTTTGTACAAAGGTAGTACTGTGCACGCAATCTGTAAAATGTATTATTCAATTTGGGGTTTTGAGCCAATGCAATAGCAAATGAGTAGTCACTAACAACTATGGTGCCTCTGCCTGTGCCTCTGCCTGTGCCTAGGTCAGAAATCTTGATTATCAAAATGTCAACATTTTAAACTTTTGATAGGGTAATTTACACATTCTACAATTAGCTTCCTGCTTTGACAACTGGGAATTCACAGATTAAATCTGTGACAGTTGAGGAAGCAATTGCGATGAAGTGTTTAACGCTTTGATATATCTGACAGCTTGGAATTCACAGATTAAAGCTTTGACAGTTTTGACGAAGCTGTTGCAAATAACTGTTTACTACTTTGACAGTTCTGATAGCCGAAATTTCAGTGTATGGGTTGTGATTCAGTGCCTTAGTCAATGGTACAATCGCAGTGTCTCATCTGGGAATGAAACCAGAACCTCGCAGTTATAGGGCAGCAAATTATGTTCACATTAAGTTCACACCAGTGTTCGTGGTTTTTATTTCAGTTCCTCACAACTACAGCGTACGAAATGCTTCAGCTACTTTTAACATTGCAATAGGTACAGTATGAAGCTACGGTAATTCATTTTATATGGAGCAGATTTAGTGCCAATATTATTTACACATTATTTGACTCATGTCAACCTAATGGATGCGGCCAGCATATTGGATTTTATTGAAAGGATTTTATTTTTTTAAATTCGCAGGCCACAAAGTTTGCACAATCTTCATCAAACTTGGTACAGATGTTCTTCAGACCAATCCACACGAAAGTTATCTGATGGATTTTATTTTATTATTTTCTAAATAATTTGTTCAGTACAGCCACTCAAAACCAGCAAATTTGATATATGGACTCAGGACTCTTTCCTGAGCATGTGTGTACATACATTTGTGTCATGGCGACCCTGCCCTGCTGGACTGCTTGGCCCCCTTCAAGCCTGCTTGCAGGTTTAATCTTCTAAATGGTTTCCATCAGACAAAATATTGAGTCATATTCAGTTTCTCTCAAGAGTGGCTGTCTGGGTGTAGACATAGTGACTTCAGTGAACCAAAGAATTTACAGAACCAGATGAGTACATTATTAAGAATGGCAAATGTATTCTCAACAGACGGAAAGCGACAGCATAATCAGCATCCTTCATATCCTGAATAACAAGGAAATGAAAGCTGATATGCTAGTCTATGGAAAATCATGAAAGATGTCAGGCAGGCATCTTAGCCAACCCTGTGATCAATGAGTTGTTGATGAAAATATAAAGTCTCAATGTACACTGTTATAAGGAATTGATGGTAGAATGGATTGCATAGTCCTTGGGGGAGGAGAGAGCCAAGATTGGGGGTTTCAACAGTGACAAAGTATATGGTGTAATCAGCCATAGAAAACTACAAGCAAATCATTCAGATGAGGATAGATTAAATGTAAACTAGATGGAAGCAGGTCTTTTAGGTGCGTGTGTGTGTGTGTGTGTGTGTGTGTGTTAGTGATTGCGTGCGCGTGTACCTGTGTATGCACGTGTGATTGCTTGTGACAGAGGTGAATCAATATATTGTAACTGCTTCTGTTTGTGAAATTCCTGATAAAATATAAGACTATGCAGTGCTTCACCCCCTGTGGCCTTTGGATTCCAAACAGACATGAATTTCAAAGTTATGTAAACACCATGAATGCCGAAAGCAAAGATTAGTACCTCCCACGCATGACGCACTGTGTGCCCTGATAGAAATCTGGCCTGCTGGCGCTTTGTCCACAGAGCAAACACAATATCAAGGTTGAATTAACTGCTTTGACACCTACAAAATACAGACAATAAATCTTTATATCGTTTTAGTAATACTGATAACACAAAAAAAACATAGTTGTATTTCTTGCTGAAAAAAGGCTGAAAATAACCAAGCAGAGTATCTCCAACAAATAAAACATATTATTTATATTATATAATATAATTTATTCAATTCTTTTCATTTCATTTATTTCTTTTGTAAAAATCATATTAGGCATTCCGTTATCTTCAGATGACTCCATGACAAATTGCTCTGAATAAGACCATTGGTGAAATGCTATGCCTGTTGGATAAATGCAGAAATGTGTTTCACCTGGGTGCAACTGATGGGTTACACTGTTAGCATGAATTGCAATTCATAATGAAAATACGTACAATTGTATTTTATTGAACTTTCCCCACGGGCAGATCAATTGCACGAAGATGGCTGCATCTTTCTTTCATTATAGTTTAGATTTGAACTCTTCTAAGGGCTGGAGTTCTAAGGTCTTTCTGATAAGGTTGATAACTTCACAAAATGCAAGTTTCAGTACTTGTATCAGCAGAGCCAGGGGGTGCAGGAAGTGGAAGCATGCACCTGTCACATCTTTAGCATCACCCAAAGACTAATTCTAAAGCTGATAAGCAAATGTTGGTGGTTCTGGCCACAGAAAAATGTTGATAATTTATCACTTTATTTTCACTTCATTTCACTTTATTTATTGTCGTTGAATACAATTAGCAGAAAATATCAAATGTGTGTGCAGGGAAGTTGGGGGGGGGGTATCAGCATATACAGTTCATGTATATTGACTATTTTGTAAAACATCGTAAAACATTTCAATAGAATTGTAACACAAGAACCACTAATACCTCCAAATTCAATTAGTAGTGGTGGTGAGCCAGCTAGAAATCAATCATCTAATGTCTTAATAAGAATTCCCATTGTTTCAAAATAAATTCACGGTTACCGCCTACAACTGGGTGCTACAATTCTACATTTGCCACAATTAATTTGGCACAAATTGTACATGACCCAGCATTCTGGCCTTCCAATATGTTCTGATTCCGTCTGCCTCACAGGTTCTGGAGGGCAAGTGTAACAAATAGAACATTGTGTAAAATAATCTGAACAATTTAATATGAAACAAATTCAGAAAAATGCTATTATAAATGGTTTCAGTGTTAAACTTTAAGTATAAATATGCACTAAGTATAATCAGGCCTATCTACCTATGCCTTTTAAAACTCTGGGTTGAACACCTAATGGTCCTCCTTCGCTGCTGATGACTTTGCTGATTTCTTCGATGAAAAGGTCACAGTCATCCGCAGATCCTTTACAACCACCACCCCCCTCACTGTGCCCTTCCCCCCCTCTAGGCCCATCCCTTCCTTTTCCACTTTCTCCCCCCTTACAGACTCTGATGTTTCTCAACTCCTGCTCTCCCACCACCCTACAACCTGTGCCCTTGACCCTATCCCCTCTTCTCTTCTCCAAACTATCACACCTGACATTCTCCCATTTGTCACCTCCCTTGTCAACTCCTCCCTGTCTTCCGGCTGTTTTCCGGCATCCTCCAAGAGGGCTCACATCACTTTGCTGCTAAAAAAGCCTACTCTGGATCCCTCCATCATCCAGAACTACCGCCCGGTATCTCTTCTTCCCTTCCTTTCTAAAACTATAGAATGAGCCGCTTCTACTCAACTTTCTTCTTTCTTTTCTAACAACAACCTGCTAGACCCCCATCAGTCTGGCTTCAGATCGGGCCACTCGACAGAGACCGCGCTCCTCTCCGTCAGTGAATCACTCCATGCCGCACGAGCAGCCTCCCTCTCCTCTGTCCTCATTCTTCTAGATCTCTCCGCTGCCTTCGACACTGTGGATCACTCCATCCTCCTGTCTGCCCTGTCAGCAACGGGCATCTGTGGCACAGCCCTGGACTGGATTGAGTCCTACCTCTCTGGTCGCTCCTTCCAGGTTGCCTGGGCTGGTTCGGTATCGACACCTCGGCCCCTCGCCACAGGAGTTCCCCAGGGCTCAGTCCTAGGCCCGCTTCTTTTTTCTCTTTACACTCGCTCCCTTGGCCCTGTGATCACTGCACATGGGCTATCCTACCACTGCTACGCGGACGATACCCAACTCTTCGTCTCGTTCCCACCGTCTGATACGCAGGTTTCAGCCCGTATCTCTGCTTGCCTGAAGGACATCCAGAGCTGGATGGACAACCACCATCTAAAGCTCAACCCAGGCAAGACTGAAATGATATTCATCCCTGCTAATACCTCTCCTCATCTAGATCTCTCCATTTCCCTCAGGGATACCACACTCACGCCGTCACCCAGTGCAAGGAACCTCGGCGTGATGATGGACAGCAGACTGTCCCCCCAACATACGGAGAATCCGCCCCTTTCTCACCCCCTACTCGACCCAGCTCCTGGTCCAAGCGATGGTTCTGTCCCGCCTGGACTACTGCAATTCCCTCTTGGCTGTGCATCATGCATTCAGTTTGTGGTGCCTCGGGGTGGATCCTGAGGTGCAGAGGGTGGGCACAGCTAGAAACCAACACAGGAGATTGCAGATGTCAGAAAAAGAATTTATTTTTATTTTTTCTGTGTTTTTTTTTTTCGGGGTATCGGTGATAGCGCCCCCCCTCAGGGCAAGGGTAGGGGAAAACGGGAGAAATAAAAGGGGCCGTTTAGGCAAAAAATAAATGAAGGTTCTTCCCAGACCGGGGTATTTTCCAGGGCTTCCTCCCTCCTCCCCTCTTCGGCCGCGTCAGGGCTGGCGGGAAACACAAAGACAGGGGGTGAATAGGAAGGGATTCTCTCTGGCTCACGTGACCAGCGTCCGTTCCAGGTCTTTGGTGTTGCCGTCCGTAAAGGTGGGGTCTCCTTCAGGGTCAGTATGGCAGTCCTGGACTGCAGGTAGAGGGATCTCTCTCCAAGGTGCTGATCTCCCGATCACCTCTTTAGGCAGATATACTCCTTCGCACACCTCTCCCAATGCGTGACGTCTGCGCGGTTGACCTGCACGGGCCCCTCCAGGGTTCTCCACCCACGTGGCGCAACATGCAGTAGCAGGGGTGCCACAAGTTGCTGCCACATGATTGGCTGATATAAATATGTGCATTGACAAGCTGGTGTACAGTTCTACCAAATTAATTGTATATATATTTTTTCCAAGAATAATTCAGTTTAATTCTTGAAATTCATTATAAAGGATAGTTAGCTCATAGCATTGCTACTGCAAAAACAATTCTGCTTTTAAATCTCTTTTCCATGTCTGTGAACTGCTTAACTTTTTTTTGGGCAGCAATTATTTATTGGCTATATAGCTTTAATGCCAAGCACAAAACCCAATATCTAACATGCAAGCTGGATAACTGGCTGGCTACCTAGTATTTCTATCTTAGTTTTATTTGGTAGAGTAACGGTTGAGCATCAAATAATACACAGGACTTATAGACACAATTTGTCTATTGTGATCAACTACTTTTCTAACCTCCTCCCAGGCTGGTTATATTAGTAACCTATACATGGCCTCAATCCAAAAGGCACAGCCTGCAAGGTGATATTTGACTAATTAGCTGCCTGTGAGGCAGAAATAAATTTAAATAACATTGAATGTGTATGTTTTACATCTTGCCTCAAAGGCTAGAACTGAACCTAACAATCCAACACTGATTGAAATGGGACCAATCAGTCATGAAGGAGGATGCACAGTGGACCAGCATGCTTAGTAGTATGCTTTCATATCTGCCTCAGAGGTTATCTACCATAAGTAGCCCGGTAGGAGGTTAGAAAGTAGTTCATAGAGTATTAATTGACAAGTGGTAGTATTGTCCTTTTAATTATTTCTGGCGGTAGCAAGACTGGGTGACAATAATGTGATATATTCAAATACATGGTGCTGAAACACAGTAACAGTATGCTTTTCATTGAATTTCAACATCAAATGTGTCATTAATCACAGATCTTTTGCAATTAATCATGAGTAATAAAAACACTTGACCGCCCTTATGTTTCCATTTGTTGGCACTTCCATTCAGAATAGCACATTTTGAACCTCAATATCTCACCCGTTTCAAAACCAATCTCAATGCCATTTCACAGGAAACGGGTAACTACAATGGCAACAAGCTCAACAACTACTGATTTTAGTGTTGCTACGTTGCGCCATTTCTGTGTTATGGATACCCTTAAAAAATTTGCATAAAACATTATGAAAATAAATGCATTTAAAGCCAACGAATCCCAGCACAAGACTACTCATTCTGTGGGTAATTCAGAAATATACATGCTTTTTCTAATTTCATGACAATACATTTTATTCAATTTGAATTAGATAATAAATTCCATGATGAATTGTCTATAGACTTAAAATGGCGAGACACAATGCTAACATGAATGAGGCTAATCTGAAGTTTGCTCAGCAACGTTATCGTGTCTAGGTAATGTTGGTAGCCAGAAGACATTTTATAGCACACCGACAGTAGCAGTAGTGGCAAGCACTCAATTTGTGAAAATGTGTCATATACAGTAGGGGGGGCAGCCAAAAAGAGACTGGCTAAATCACCAGCTATGTTGTCACTAGGCTAGCTAACTGGCTTTTAAAAGTAGTTTCCGATCTAACTTGCTAATCTAATCTAGCTGACTGGCTGACTGGCTGGCTCATTATATATTCTAGAACATGCAATATCACGAGCAAGATAATATGCAAATACCATGTTAATGGTAGACAACTGGGGTCTCCTTAAGATTTGACTGAAGAAATGTTTCAGTCTGCAGAGTTGTTGAAATGGAAAAAAATAAACTTTAAATCATGCATGTTTCTGCACATGGGCTATATGACCAAAACCTTTGGTTGAGAATTAAACCAAGAATTTCTCGATGAATGGCAAAATACCAGTAGATGTCATCCATGTATAAGAAATTCGATTTTCTTTATATTCATTAGCTAGTGGGCCGACCTAAAGTTCTCAGCCAAGGGTTGTATTTTTAATGCGTATTTACAATGACCTATCAAGTATTAATTGAACCTTCTGTTGTAAAACTAAGGAAATTAATCACAAAAAACTATGTTTTAGGTGAAATGTTTGCATTTGCTGAAAGCTTCAAAAGACAGGAAATTAAATTGATCAGGAAATTAAATCGATTGGAGCGCATGCTGATGCTCATTTCATTTAAATAATTCAATTTAATTTCCTGTCTTGAGGCTTTCATCAAATGCAAACATTTCACTTAAAACATGTTTTTTTTGTGATTTAATATACAGTATGCTCCATAACCTTTAGGTTCTTTTGTTGATTTGACTCTGCACTCCACAAATTTAGATTGGTAATAATCAAATAAGTATACATTCTCAGCTTTTATTTACAGGTATTTTTATACACTTTGTTTTCACCATGTAGAAAAAGCTCAGGCATGCTGGCCTTATAGGCAGAGTTTCAAAGAAACTGGTAATCAATATGAAAAGGTAAAATGGCCTTGGATGGTATAAGTATTGGATGGTATAAGTCCTGGAGTCTCTTCACTATTGAAGATGAATCTGTGGTTTAACGGGTACTGCCAGCTGAGGACTTGACTTGTGAGGCATCTGTTTCTCAAACTGCTTGTCCTCTCGTGTAGTTGTGCCACTTCTCTTTCTGTCCTGATTAGATCAGGATGGTTAGATCTGTCCAGTTTGTGCTCTTTTCAATCTTTGACCACATGGTAACCAATAACCAATTGTTTGATTACAAATGATAAAATATAAAATAAAATAAAAATTTCATACATGGTTTTTACCAGTTTTATTACCACCAACGTGGCTGAATTCTGGACATTCAGAAAGGTTAGATGTTAACAAATATGTCAGGTAATCAGAAATAACTGCAAGGAATACAATCATTTTGGTTTTGCTGCTGATGGCAACAATCCCCAATTTCACTGTCGCACTGTACAGTATTTTATCTTTTGAGTAATGCTGACTCTGTTTGTCCAATTACATGGCACATTGAGATGTAGAGCCCAGCATTCTGGATTTTAGATGGCTCAGGCTTATTTCCATCCTCAGTGGCCTTCATTTCCATCCTCAATGCCCCCTATAGGTCAGGGTATGTGGGATCCTCCTTGCCACATTCACATTTAATTTTGCCGAATGTATTTTGATTTATATAGATAAATATTTAATCAGGGAGACCATAAAACATGAGGCATAGCAATAACGTCATGAAGAACTGGGCTTTATTTTTCTGCTTGAAAAAGCAACGGAAATGCCTTAATTGCTCTCTCGCTGGGGAATTGTGAATTATTGGCAACGCAACATTATGCACTTCTGTCAAATCAGTGCTGTTTTTGGAGCAGTGAAAGAAGGAAAAACTGATGTATTCAAGAACAAAAAAAACATTGCTGTTCATGGTGAGCTTGAAGCATTTGAGAGACATTTACAGCTGGATTTCAGATGAGAAAGTGCTCCATCGGGGGGAAAAAGACTATCATGTGCTGTGAGGATCATGGCAGAGTAGGCTCAAAGACATAGCCAGAGAAAATTCCAGAAAATAAAATATGCAGAAGTTGACCACAAACAACCCGAAGAAATCTTTGAAATACACTTAGAAGAGGATTACGGGAAAACTGGAAAAGTAATCATTCATCCTCACCCACCCACACTTTTGTTTGTTATTGCATTGGCGAAAATGAAAAATGTTTACCATTTAATGTCCTGCCTGTTTGTTGCTCATCACAAGTCGATATATCAGAAACATAAAAATAGCATTTCAGATTGCATGGCCTTTCACAGTGGATTATAGACTACATTACATTCTTGTTATGTAACATAACTTGCTGCAGTCCAAATTAAATGACAATCTTTAATGGGATCCTGTGCGGGATTTATGTACATGAAACTCACAGCACAAAATCCGTACTGACAAGTGTGTGTTGGTGTGGTCGCAGTCTGCCTGAAATTAACATCTTATTTACGAAGGCTACAGCTATGCAATGAGCAAATGGGTCTGCCTACTAGACACATCCATATCTGCACCTGAAACTAGTCGCAAAAGGCTTAGTAAATATGGCCCTTAGGGTGTTGGAGTGTGGGGACATCATTATTGTAATGGTTGATGCTCCCTTAATGAACCATACAGTAATATTAGTAATCCAGCATAGTATGGCTTTAATCACAGTGTGACAACGCTACACATCAGAGTGGTCGCTCTAGCCTCCTTGCAGGATGTTGGCTATGACACATAGTAAGAAGTGACCACATAACATTTATTGAGTGTCATAAAATGATATAAGCAATACATTAATTCCCCTAGTGCCTTTTCTGCTTTCTTAGCCATATTTTCCCCCCAGTGAGGCCACAACAGGATGAAGAATTGTTGTATAGAACTTATTTGTCATTACAACTGGATATTTAGATTCAGACTATGAAAACATTTTCCTTCAGCAACTACATGTATGGGAGGCATCAAACAGTGACAGTGACAAAAAACAGCATAAAAATAGAGATGGAGAAAAGGTATAGAGGCAAATAATAATGAAAAAAAGATGGAAGTACAGTGTAAAAATATATATTTTAAACAATCCGAAGAACTCCTATCGACAGATTAGTTCATTTAGTTATCTTCAAGTTCTTTTCACTGACCGGCTGGAGACTAATATGTGGTTGAATAAAGCCTCATTTAAAGACAATACTGTAATCACAAAAGATTATTCTATTTGACATTAAATATTTCAAAAAGAACTCAACAGAAAAAGAAAAGTGTCTATGAGTTTGACCTGCTTTAGTGTTACATGATGAGATGAAATACTTCCTTTGTTTTGCTGTAGGCATAATGGCAGCTTCTGATGAAATGTTTAGCACTTCTTTTATCTTGGTTTATTGTATGAGATGTAACATGTATAATGTTTTAAAAAGGTTTAGCTTTGAAGGAAAAATGCTATTCATTTTTTAGAACTTCACACAGGGATGATTAAGATGACTGCTGCTTCAGATCAGAAGCCAGTTGATTTTGTCTCCCTGCAAATAATTCATGAAAAAAAGAATTGCTGAGCAAGTAGCTATAATGTAGTGGTCTCATTTTTGAGAAACTAACTGAAAAAATCTGAAGATGCCTTGACACCTGAGAACCAACGGATCACCTCACAAGTCAGCCTTTCACCAATGAACAACATTAAATCATTCTATAAATCTGTTCCTTTCATCTGACTGGCTAGAGAGAGATTCAGTCCTTCAGTTCTGAATTCAGAGAACCAAAATAACATTGATACATTTACCAAAAGATGTTTATTAAAAATATCAGTTCCTCTAGCACAGAATTAGAGTTGATTTATTTTTGTTGTGATCACTAGTTCTACCATTTATTGCATTGTCAGGGCATGGAACAGAAGAACCATGCGCAGACTCAGGAATAAGATGAATAAGGCAGACTTTAATAATACAGGGGCCAGACAAAAATCACAATCCGAAAACGGGCAATGGTCGTAATCCAGGCAGATGTGTATATCCGGGCTAATTGGAAGAGTGGTCGGACAGGCGGTGTTAAAAAACAGGAAGGCAGTCCACACAGGTGAAAGTACAAACATGAAATCCAAAAAAACAGGCATAGATCAAAACGAGGAAATCCAAGAACTAATGCACAGAAAAACAGACGGGAAAAACAGGTCCGAAAATACAGGCGAGAACTCGGGGAAAGGAATAATCAAGGGCAGACTCGAAAACAGGAAAAGAGCATATTGCTCTACTTTTTTAAAAATGTGCAATACAGTGAGCATCACTAAGTACAGTACCTCCCACTTTGCTCATAAAGACATAATAGACCAGCGGTTCTCAAACTTTTAACTTCCACGCAACTCCACTAGTGATGTCCTATGCATGCAGTCCGGTTAGTGTCAGCATCCTGTAGCTGCACACAGCAAGTGAGAACATTAAGAATAACAACTGTATACCAACAACCTGTTTGACATTTTTTAGGTTAAATAGAAATAATGTTCAAAGTTGGCCAGCATGTTGATGACTATTGACAGCTTACATTGTTGACAGTGAAATTTCAGTTGTTGATTGGCTAAATGGTACCTTGTTTCCTAGGCCTTCATCAGCTGCTGATGGAAAATAAATAACAAACCCCCCAAGATTGGAGATTTAGATCCCTGCATTAGCCTGCATTTTCAGTATGTTAATTGGGTGTGTTTTTGTAAGCCAGAATTCTGTGCTTGGGAAATTATTTTTTCCAGCAATGGTTTTGATTAAACAAAATAAATGAGCACAAGCTTAATAAAGCTAAATATTAATACACATTATGTATGTGGTCTCCATATTTGCATGTGGATTGACTCAGTAATTAATATATTAACACATCAATGAGCCATTCATTAAATACTGCTGGCCACACAGTGACACATTATAGCTCCTTTTAATCTTCATTTTGTTAATGGTTTGCTCTACTTTATTGCTGAATTCATATTAAAAACACTGATTATTTCCATCTGTATAGATTAGATTGTCTTTTTTTGTTGAATTTAGCATCATGGGTAAATTGTTTAATTCCCTAAGAGCTGTAGTGTGAGATTAATATATGAATTTGAAATTAATCATTTCCAATCGGTCTTTGTAAACTGAGGTTAACAGTGTCATCAGTTGGTTAAGAATTGGATACAGCTTCAGCTAATGACGTCCAGATAACGTCTTGTCCTCTGAAGATGAGGAGATAAAAGGGAAGCAAAACATTGGGTATAGTGGATAGAAACTTGAACTGAATGAGCTCATTTTTTATCACCAATGGTAATTCCAATATGGTGCTTATTCTGTCTTTTACTCGTTTTAATGTGTCGTGCAGCTATTTCCCAAAGACACTGATATGTTTAAATCACTAGCACAGTTTAAATGAGAATAATAGTTTTGTCTGTGATCTCGTATCAGATTTTGGCCTTGACCCAGTACAATGTGACAAATTGAAGGCAAAAATATTTTGTCATCAACCCCAATGTAAGTCTTACTCATGAAAGATGGTTTCGGATTTCAGTACTCAGCAAATAGACATGTCATTATGTCAGCATTATGTCAACTATTCTGGTAGCTGATTGTCTGATGGGCTGGGATGATCCTGTCCAGCTTCTGGCTGTCAGTTTGATTCAGACTGAATGTGGCAGAAAGAGCCATTCACAGGGACATTGATACTTCTAAACCCAATGGAGCAAATTGCTGCCCAAACTGCTTTCTCTGAGGCGCCTTCAAACTAACTATTAGGGGTGTGATTGGAGAATAATGAATCATATAGACCTCAATGCATACCTTTGTGGATGTGAATGGAGAGATAAGATTTCTTGTTCAAAAAAGAGGTCTTTTATGTGTAGACATGAACAACCCAAGAATAATGTGAAAAGATTCTGGCTATCATTTCATTGCATTTTAGAATGATTCTGAACTATCGTTTTAAAAATGATTATACATGAATAGAAATAAATATAATATACAATGGTGTGAAAAAGTGTTTGCCCCCTTCCTGATTTCTAATTTTTTTGCATGTTTGTCACACTTATATGTTTCAGGTCATCAAACAAATTAAATATTAGTCAAAGACAACACAAGTAAACACAAAATGCAGTTTTTAAATGAAGGTTTTTATTATTAAGCGAGAAAAAAAATCCAAACCTACATGGGCCTGTGTGTACATGGGCCCCCTAAACCTAATAAGTGGTTGGGCCACCCTTAGCAGAAACAACTGCAATCAAGCGTTTGCAATAACATGCAATGAGTCTCTTACAGCGCTGTGGAGGAATTCTGGCCCACTCATCTTTGCAGAATTGTTGTAATTCAGCCACATTGGAGGGTTTTCGAGCATGAACCGCCTTTTTAAGGTCATGCCACAGCATCTCAATAGGATTCAGGACTTTGACTAGGCCACTCCAAAGTTTTTGTTTTTCTTCAGCCATTCAGAGGTGGACTTGCTGGTGCGTTTTGGATCATTGTCCTGCTGCAGAACCCAAGTTCGTTTCAGCTTGAGGTCACGAACAGATGGCCGGACATTCTCCTTCAGGATTTTTTGGTAGACAGCAGTGGTTTCATTTATCACAGCAAGTCTTCCAGGTCCTGAAGCAGCAAAACAGCCACAGACCATCACACTACCACCACCATATTTTACTGTTGGTATGATGTTCTTTTTCTGAAATGCGGTGTTACTTTTACGCCAGATGTAATGGGACACACACCTTCCAAAAAGTTCTACTTTTGTCTTGTCAAACCACAGAGTATTTTCCCAAAAGTCTTGGGGATCATCAAGATGTTTTCTTGCAAAATAGAGACGAGCCTTAATGTTCTTTTTGCTCAGCGGTGGTTTTCGTCTTGGAACTCTGCCATGCAGGCCATTTTTGCCCAGTCTCTTTCTTATGGTGGAGTCATGAACACTGACCTTAACTGAGGCAAGTGAGGCCTGCAGTTCTTTGCATGTTGTTGTGGGGTCTTTTGTGACCTCTCGGATGAGTCGTCGCTGCGCTCTTGGGGTAATTTTGGTCGGCCGGCCACTCCTGGGAAGGTTCACCACTGTTCCATGTTTTCACCATTTGTGGATAATGGCTCTCACTGTGGTTCGCTGGAGTCCCAAAGCTTTAGAAATGGCTTTATAACCTTTTCCAGACTGCTGGATGTCAATTACTTTCTTTCTCATTTGTTCCTGAATTTCTTTAGATCTCGGCATGATGTCTAGCTTTTGAGGATAATTTGGTCTACGTCAGGCAGGTCCTATTTAAGTGATTTCTTGATTGAGAACAGGTATGGCAGTAATCAGGCCTGGGTGTGGCTAGAGAAATTGAACTCAGGTTTGATAAACCACAGTTAAGTTATGTTTTAACAGGGGGGGCAATCACTTTCTCACACAGGGCCATGTAGGTTTGGATTTTTTTTCTTCCTTAATAATAAAAACCTTCATTTAAAAATTGCATTTTGTGTTTACTTGTGTTGTCTTTGACTAATATTTAAATTTGTTTGATGATCTGAAACATTTAAGTGTGACAAACATGCAAAAAAATAAGAAATCAGGAAGGGGGCAAACACTTTTTCACACCACTGTACATTGATGTTTACACAGCGTGGATGTTATTTGGATGGCAAGCATACTGTCTGGGGTATGGCACATACCCCATACCTATACAGTACTGAGAGTTTATCTCAAACCTGCAACCTCATAGAAACACACAGAATTCAGACAATTTATACAGCCGCACAATTAATTCTTTCTCTTTCTCTTTCAGTTTTTTTTTTTTTTGTTACAGCAAAAACACTCACTTCTATTCCTGTAATCACTCACTGTCAGTTGGTCTCAGATAATCTGCTGTGACATCTTCCTTCAGTGCTTTGCCATTAAACTGACAGTGGCTGAAGTTACTTAATCACTTTTTCCACCTTTGCTGTCAGAGAAAGGACTTAAATATCATCATCTCAATAACTGTCTCCTCAATGCATTGATGATTTAATCATAGACTACTGTACATAAAAATGAAAATAACTGGAAACATGTGCAAGCACATACCTGCTTTATTTTTGCACCCTGAGTGTCGACCCCTGCTTGTGTTCAGTGATCAGGGGGGAATGGAGAGGAACAAATTACACAGCCTGATATTGTAAAATACATTTATTTCCTATAATAATCAGTTTCCTGGATCATAAAGCTCAGCACGTCTTTAATCCACCTTTTTATACTTTACATTTATAGAGTCACAAGGATAAACTGGAGCAAAAGCCCCCCAAACAGGCTTCTAATTAGAAGCTGTCACACATTGTGGATTAAATGTGTTTAATTTCCAAGAAATCAAAATAGGCTTTCTTCTCTGTAAAATTAATACTTCAGGGGCTTTGACTCTGTATTACTCAAATGAGCTATAAGTCAGGGCAATATAAAAGGGACAACAGGTGTTCTAGGGTGCCGGTACTGTAGCTCAAGAGGTAGAGTGGCCATCTGGCAGTCAGAGAGTTGCAAGTTTGAGACTCTAGAGACAGTTGTGCCTGAAAATTTCAGGAGACCAGTGGTTCTGAGATACTCAAACCACCCCGTCTGGCACTCGCAATCACTCTACGGTCAAAGTCACTTTGATCAGATTTCTTCCATGTTTGGTCTGAACAACAACTGAACCTCTTGACCATAGCTGCATGCTTTTATGCATTGAGTTGCTGCCACGTGATTGGTGGATTACATACATATTTGCATTAACAATCTGGTGTGCAAGTTTACCTAATAAAGTGATCACTAATGTTGCCTCTGAAATCACATACTATTTGTGAGTATGTTTACTATTTAGCTTCATTTCATAATACCTATTCCTCTGCCAGACCATAAAAACCATGAAATTGAATGAGACATGATCTCATTTATATTTTTATCAGTGGAATGTTTGGATAGCATTTGCAAAGCAGAGGCCTTGTTTTTATCAGCATCAGCAAATGTTTAAACCATCTTCATAAAACCCGATAGTGTACCTGCACACTGTGGTGCTTTTTAACCCCTCATGGGTACACATGATTGATATGCCATCTGAGAAAGACCACCCCAGGCCACGTCTTTGGGGGGAAATGGAGGCAATAAACACTATGCAGGTGTGCGCCGCCAGTTAACGAGAGGATTTGTCCATGCGTCAAGAAGCTGTCAATCAAACCAACCACTGGGACCTTCCCAGACTGGAGACGGCCCTCCCGGAGATGGAGATTTATGTCCCCCAGAATACGCCTGCAGCTGGCATGCGTCCGTATTGTTTCACATCATTAGCATCTATTAGAGAATGGTGTCTCTGAGACATAATCTACTCCTACTTACTTTGCCCAGGAGGACATGTGCGGAGTTGGGCAACGATCCAACAGCTCAGACTGGGAGTAATTACAGCAAGGAGAGGAAATGCACTGATTCTGAGCAGCCATCAATAACTACCCAAGTATACGCACAATAAAGAACACTGGAACTCTAGTCCACCAGTTCCAACACAAGTGTGCTGCTGAAAAGGTTTGCGGGTTTATCTTTATGCCAGCAGAATTAAACAGTAGGCTAATGTAGCTACCTGTTTCTCTGTTTAAAGGTATATTTGATTCACTTCAATTTGTTTTCAATAATAGGATTTAACATGCTATTTTGGGGACAAACATTTAAGCCCAACAATCATTAACAATTGGCTGTAATGGTTCATTCACTGCGGAAAGACAGTCAACTAAGCCTTATAAATGACTCATGAAGCTAATGGCTAATTAAAAGCACGTTAGGTAAACTGTTCCTTTCAATTTCGTTCAAGACTAATTTAAAAAATCCTATATCCTAATTAACATGAACCCAATTAACATGCCCCCCCCCCCCCCCCCCCCCAAAAAAAACACCAGTATAAAGCATCAAAGGGTGCAAAAGGTTAAAAAAAAAAAGGTGTATATAAGGTAAAACACTCTACCCTCAGTGAGCACTTTATTAGGTAGATCTGTACACCAGCTTTTGCGAAGTGAAGAAAAAAAAAAAAGGGGGGGGGGGGGGTCATATACAATGTAATTCACCAGTACCTTTGTGGAACTAACAACATGATTTCTTCTACAGGCAAACCAGACCTGTGATATGTAACATTCATGGGACCAAAGGCTTACCAACATAGTCAGATGGCTTGGGTAATGAATGCATAGATTACATTTGAAGAGAGGAATTGGGAGGATGAGTAAACGCTTAGTTCTCTGTGATATCTAGATTCAGAAGAATAAAAGCATTGATGTATTGCCCTGCTGGGCAGTCTAACAAACGCCAGGTCCAGTGGGGGTGGGGGAGTGGGTGGAGAGTGGTGGAGTAGCACTACAGAAAGAGTCACAGCAATTGCCAGGAAGGCCAGCTTTCTTGTAGCCTCCTTATTTTGATCAAACGCTCCACAGGGCAGGCTGTTCTGGTAGGGGAGAGGGGATGAGGGGGGATGTTTTGGTAACAACCTTGCAAATGACTTCTCTCAAGGTACCTTTCATCCACTTTCATCAGTACGTTCAAAGTGCAGATACTCCTCAAGGGAGCAGGTCCATTCTCACTGTGGATACTAATTCCAAGGCAAAGACTCATCACACAGTCTCAGTTTTTTCTGGGTCTAATCATATTTGCAACATGGCCTGCTGCTGATAGGTGAGAAGGCATTCAGACAAAGCTAAATTAAAATCATAGCGGCCTTTTTGCATTTAATTTTTCCCATAGTTTAGGCTCTTAATTTCTAAATTATCCACTGATTTACTTGGTTTTGTATTATTTTAAAAAAAAAAATATTTTACTGCAGGATATTGATTTTGGTAAAACGGCAGTGTATTTTGAGAAATACCTCATTCTGAGTATGTTCAGTTCATTAATTAGCTGGACCAATTAAACCAGTATAATTGACATTGTGTTAGATCACCTAGGCATAGTCCCCCTATTCCCTGCAGGTACAACCTACTCACCACCAGTATGGAAATCACCAGGCACCACCATAACGGGTGTGGATCAGTATGTGAGACAAGAAATTTTCCTCCCTGGAAAAAAAACAGTCGAGGCAATTGAATAATGGGGAGTGAGATCCTAAGTAGCAGTGGCAGGATACTAATTAAATTTAGAGAGGCATCTGAGGGACAGCACACCCGAATGCAATGAGGCTTTTCATCCGGGTTTGTGGTGATTTAAAGACAAATAAATAAAAAAAACAAAGATAGACAAGAGGCTTGTTTGGCTCAATAGACTGCATTAAATCTTTCGGGAAGAGTTTTGACTATGGGATTCTGCAGCTTCTAATGCAAGTGCAAGCGATTCCTTGTTTGTGCAGCTCTTCATCTTTAATGATCTCAACAAATCTCAAGCATCAAATAACTAAAGACTATTTTCAAGGTGGTCCAGTGATTTTTTCAGCTGTGTGGACTGTTATTTATATCAGGGACACAACATCGATAGCACTGATCTTTTTTTTTTTACAAATTGTAATTATGTGGAGTTAGATATAATGTTATTGATTTTGAAAAAGGAATAATACATGCCAATTATTTTTGATCCAAGAAACACCAACCCATTCTGCTTATTGATCTTCAGATTAAAAGGTGAGGTTTGATGATATTGCCACAGACGTGGACAGCGGAACCAATTGCAACCGAGTTCTTGGCATAGCAGGTGTTTCATGAAACCATTCGTAGTCAATACAGGCAATGATGGAATACCAGCAAACAGGAACAATGCAGATAAACAAGTTTGTAGTAGAAGAGGCAGGCAATGGGCCAAACACAGGAAGGCAGTCCAAACAAGCAAAAGTACGCGAATCAATCCAAAAATCACAATCCAGGAAGTCAAACAAGGTCCAATAGCATGAAATCCAAAGAAGAAATAAAGGGCAAATCCAAAAGACTCGGGTATAAGAACATGAAACAGGCAGGCAGAGAGAGTATGGTCAGGACACATAACAATCTGGCAAAGAACTGAACAAACAGGCAGGCTTAAATATGAAGACAAATTAACCAAAACAATAAACAGGTGTGAGTGATGGGGAAACGGGTGCGACACATTGAGTAATGGGCTATGGGAAGTGAACAGGGACAAAAAACACGGTAACAAAGGTAATGCAAATGGAAGAGCTTGGAGACAGTAGCACAGGATGTGACAGATATAATGTACACATACTGCATACACACTGTAACTGAGTTATGTTTCATGTACATTATTATGTCACATAATTAGTATACTATACATTTAAATCTTCATATTTAAGAGAATATTTTATTTACCTGTCAACTTTTGCACTAGGTCATCTCCTGTAATCTCACCATAGCCAGGCATATTTTTTTTCCATTGCTCGAGGTCTAAAGCCTGCAATATTCATTTAAAGCAGATTAAACATTTGGGTGCCTTGCAGCCCTGTGAAAATACTGTTTAATTATCTAAAGGCAACCTCAGTTCTTTAATATCTTTCAGGCAAACACTGCACCAATGTGATCATGCATCTGAGACTCCACTGGGCTCCATGTGAAACCACACTCCGTTACCCCCAGAGAAGAGAAAGATGTCACTCTCCGTCTGACAGCTCAGACAGCCGTGAACAAGAATCTGCCCTTATCTTTTTGACTGCAATTGACTTGTTTTTGCAATGTTCTTTCTTACAAACCCTATCTCAGTCCCAGCCATCTAGTAGAGATGTCTCTATTGCCATGCTGTCACAATGGGATTACAGGACATATTTCCACCTGGTGGTTTCCACGCGGTGGTATCATTTAGGCTAGCTCTTGGGGGGCCTGTAAGAAATGAATTGTTTGATAAATTCAGGGATAAATTCAAGTATTGTTTTTTTCAAAAAATTTTAAATTGTTCAGTCTGAGAAATGTGTCCTATAATAGTCCCATAATAGGTACTTATGGAATATCTAGAATGTGTTCTGACATATTAAATGTGAGAGAGCACATGTGGATAATTTTGCAATGGCATTAGAAAAGAGCATACACAGTATTCCTATTCTCCCCTGATACAGACACAGAAAAGATGGGAGCAAGAACTGGGTATCTCACTCACACCACCACATCAATATCAGTTTCCAAATGTATGGCATACGATTCAGGGTATACAAATTAACAAACTCCCTCTCAGACCTCTGGGATGCAGTAAGATACGGCTACATTCTCGCTGGGCATAATATATATAGCATTAGCATCCGTCACAACAAAACACACAATTCTCATGAACTGGAAGGTCAAGAAAGGGAATTGTTTCACACATGAATGAGTAGTTGCAGTATGGAAGATGCAGCATCGTCTCACTTGTCTTTGGATAGGGAATGGAGGAATGGTTTAATTTCACAACTAACAACATCTTTCCCTCCTCCCTGTAGAACACAATGTGGTCATTGTTGGTCCCATTCATTTTGTTCAGTGTTTGTAGTAATGTAGTGTTTATGGGGGAACATATTTTGGAACATTGCATGTATTGATTGTTGGATCATGTGCATGCATGTATACGTATGTGCAAAATAGCTACACATGCATATAACAAGTTTAACACTATAACCCCCCCCATCCATTCTTTTGTCTGTATTCAGACCCACATGTTGTCATACTGTCTCTCGCATTTTGTTTGTTGTGAAATTTTGTGATAAAAATATATATATACATTTATAGAGCTATGAACACCATTAGTTCCATCGTAATTACAAGGGACATGCTTACAGTTTGACAGTACTTTCTTTTTATTACTGCAACATACACTCTTTATTGGGTATTTATTAGACTTATTTTTTTATACTTATTAAGGCTTCTGCTGCTGTAGCCTATCCACTTAGAGGTTTGATGCGTTGTTTGTTCAGAGATGCTGTTCTGCATACCACTGTTGTAATGTGTCATTATTTGCGTTATGGTCACCTTCCTGCCAGCTTTGACCAGTTTGGCCATTCTCCTCTGACCTCTCTCATTAAGAAGGCGTTTCTGCCCACAGAACTGCTGCTTACTTGATGTTATCTGTTTTTCGCACCATTTTCAGCAAACTCTAGAGCATGTTGTGCATGGAAATCCCAGGCGATCACATTTTACCAAGTAGGTGTACAGGTGTTCCTAATAAAGAGCTCAGTGAGTGTATTTGCCAAAGTGCATCAGATGTATCAAAAGGGTGATGAAATAACATTAGGCATTTCATTTCAAACTGTTTCATTTTTATTTGAACTTCCAATAGAAAAGGATGAGGACTACGAATATACGAATTGGAGCGAAAGTTTGAATGACCGTTTACAGATACAAAGAAATCTGAAACAAGTATGTACTCCTGTGGTGAAAACAAGTTTCCTTGGAAATAAATGAACAGGGCTGCAGGAATCAATAGACCAGAAAAAAACACTTGTTCTCAGGAGGCTTCTGTGATAACTACCTTCTTGCCACTTTCAGACCCTTCTTTGATCTCCCAAATTAGTGGGAAATGAATTCTCTCAGCTAGCGGCCATGCGAAACAGAGTTGCTCACCAGGAGATTTGAGAGTGGCACGGGCATCAGAAACCTCCCCCGCTGCTTACAGCTGAGACAGTTGAGCTGATTTTTAATCAAAAGGCCGCATGAAAGGAGCTGTACGCAACACCTCCCACAGAGGCTGAAATCCCATACCACACCACATAAGCCATTGAACCTGGTGCCACTTCATTCACTTATCAATGGCCTGATCTTGAGCACTGTAGCTCGAATGGCACAAAAACACAGGTTAACATCTTGGAGTGAAAAGACTTATGATGTGACTGTTTACGGCTTGCTACAACAAAGCCTAAGACCTTTGAGCTCTACAGAACATACAAATGGATATATTCAATCCACTTTTATCTGAGGAGACCAGAAATTCAATTTCGATGTGAATTTCTTATAGCCTAATAATTCAGTACTCCTCTTTTTTGCAACCCAACTGATTCCCAAATGTTCAATACAGAAAACTTGAAATCATAGGTTTAAATCTAGGCTATGTCACTATGTCTGCAGAAATCAAAGAAGTGCTACACAATTTGCTTCATCTCACTGTGCTAGGGAGGGTTTAAGTCAGCCAGCATGACATTCTGGTCCAGAATTCCCAGCACAACATATGCATTTGTTATCCACATGTTGTTGTGGTAGGTAAGACTACACTGTCAGTGCTAGATCTCCTGTAATATTGGATGGTCAAGTCTTGTGTTAAACAGTCACTGACTCATGGGTCTAGTCATCAGAAGAGTCATGTGCAGTGTTCCTTGCACAGGGGAAAGAGGTGCTTCAATAATCAAAACTGGTTGTTCTTAATTGAGGATAAAAAATAGGCAAAATGTTCAAGATAAAGATTTAATTGACAAGGTCCTAAAAGCTTGTGGTAATGCTAAACTCACAGGGCTAAAAATGTATCCAGCAAGGCACTCCAGAAACTCATAATAGGATCATGCAAATCACGTCATGTACACAACATTTTGTGTTTATTCATTTTCTGTCAGGTTTCTACTGACTGATGATGGTAGAGCCAGAATGCACAACCTGGGGAAAAAATCTGATCTAATATGACAAGCCCGAAGATGGGTCCACAAAATTAAGGTGTGCTGTATCATGGTTTATTAGAAGTGTAGTTGAGTGCAACAATGAAAGATGGATATATAGCTGTCACCACCATCTTGTTCTTATCAGGAATAAAAGTAAATTAAATTATGCTTAATGGATATTCTTGAATTACAATCCACCAATTGTTACTGTAGGCAAACAGCAAATTAGTTTGCTTCTATGCTTTTCTGACAGTTATTCAATTGCTGAACATCCGCATAAGTAGAGATGATGCCTCTATTAAAATGGCATGAATAGGCCTATCTGATAAATATTGATGGTATTTAATGAAAATATGCGTATCACCGTGTTTTTCATGTAGTTTCTCCTGAGTATTTTCTCTGGACGGTGTCTTCATTTCTATGGGAAATTGCAATGGGAATTCATCAGTGACATTTATTTTTCAGAAATCATGGAGAATGGAAAGTGTTATTTAAAGAAAACAAAGAAGAGAGTTCAGACAGAGGGATCATCAGAAAAATGTGTGCTCTAAAATATGTTTTTATATGTTTTCACACATTTGCCGGAAGTACGCAGCAAACGGATAGCACCACCATGTGGACAAATCATGTGTCAACGTGAATGGTTTCCTGTGAAAAATCAGTCTCACTTGCTAAATTTCTCATGCTTGCCAGGAGCTGCTACACCCTATAGTGAAATCACAAAAAAATCTCATTAGAGAACCCACTGTATTTGCAATAACACAAATCCCATTGTGACAAGAGCACAGAATTGACTCAGCTTGACATTTGTAAACATACTGTTAATAATAGAAAGTACACTTGTGAAATTGTTTTGTGATGTATTTTGCCATGATAGAAAAATGAATGTATTGGAACCAGAGGGAGCCTCAGAGCCTGGTTGGCATGGGCTACATGCAAATGATAAGGTAATTGTCTCATAAGTGTCTCCCTCCAGGAACTGAGATTGGCATTAATGACTTTGGAGCAAACAATGGTTTATCACAGCTTGGTACTTGTCATGCAACCCTATTATCACTGCCTTCCATTTAGAATCATTCCTACATGTAATTTGTTCCCAATTTTCTTATCAGTGTGTTGCCACAAAGGCCAGCTGCTTAAATCATACTTGACTTCCAGGAAAAAAAACTGCCTTTATCCATAACTGCTAGATAATCAACATTTATAAATTATCCTGATTCATCTGAAAAAATAAAGGGGAACAGATTCCCCGTTTCTCTCAATAAATGAAGGCCCACAGAACTACAGGGACAAAATGAGAAACTGGAATATTTATTTGCTTTTAGATAGAAAATACCACCAGCTACGCAATTAGGTATTGCCCTTTAGTTCGGATGAGTTGAGTTGGGCCCTGTCAACAAAAAAGTAGCTTCCACACTTTTTTGGAAATAGTACTTATGATGTAAGTATAATATATTTATGTGAGCATTTGCATTTGATTTCATGCATGGATTATCTTAAATTATCCATATCTCTTACCATGGCTTTTCTTACCATTCTTACGCTGATGACACCCAACTCTTTCTTTCCTTCCCCCCAATACCAAGGTCACCACACAGATCTCTGCCTGCTTGGCTGATATCTCTGCGTGGATGACTTCCCACCACCTGAAGCTTAACCTTGCCTAGACTGAGCTTCTCTACATCCCTGCTAAATTTGTAGTGTCCTCCTCCCATACGGCCAAGAATCTTGGGGTAACTCTTGATAACCGCCTCACCCTGGCTCCACATGTTTCCTCCACTGCCTGCAGGTTCTTCCTCTACAATATACGCCGTATCCATCATGTCCTGACAGAGAAAGCCACCCAGCTCCTAGTCCAGGCGGTCGTAATTTCCTGCCTGGATTACTGCAACTCCCTCCTAGCCAGTGCCATCAAGCTTGTGCCATCAAGCCCCTCTAGCTGGTCCAGAATGCTGCAGCCCGCCTGATTACCAGTCAGCCCAGGTCGGCTCATGTCACCCCACTCTTCATTGGCCTCCACTTGCTTCCTATTGCCGCACGCATCCGATTCAAGGCCCTAGTGTTGGCATTTCAGGCTGCTAAAGGGACTGCCCCACCTTACATACTATCCTTAATCACTCCCTACTCCCCAGCTAGCCGGTCTGCCAGCTCGCCTTATGGTTCCCTCACTACAAGCACCTGGCAGTCGAGCTGCATGTTCACGCCTGTTTTCCGTTCTGGTTCCTCAGTGGTGGAATGACTTGCCTACCACTATCAGGACAGCAGAATCCCTCCCCCTAAAACACACCTTTTCAAACTGTACCTTAGTCCTCCCTCCTAACCCCCCCCCCCCTTTTCTAATATAACCCTTGTCTAACCACAAAAAATATATATAAATAAATTACAAAATTGCACTTACGATGACTGTATTTTTTGTTTAGAACAGCACTTCATGTGTATTTTACTAGTTATGTGATGCATTAACTTGTGGAAGAACCTATGCCCTTGTAAATCACTTTGGATTAACAGCGTCTGCCAAATGACTAAAACGTAAATGTGGTTTGTACGCTGTATTTTATTTCATGATTCGGCTGTAGTCTGTTCTCATTTATAGTTTGCTATCGACCGCAATGATTTTGAAAAGATTTTGTTTTGATGTTCAGTTTTGTTCAGTTCACTGTTTCCACTCCACTCACTAATCAATAAGTCATAGCCCTTTAGTGGCGAGTAACAGCTGAGAAAAACTAGGAATGATGGCCAAGTGTATTATCTCTCTTGGGCCTGTATTACAAAGCAGGATTATGGAGTTAGATGGATACTTCATGAGTTAGCTGGTTATCCAGCTGTTTATCCAGCTATAATAACTCATAAATTAATCCTGATTCGTGATACAGGCCGCATATTCCATCCTGTGTCTCGGTGAAACCATTTGCCAAAATAACTTCTGTAATAGAACTCTTGGTCCAGATTGAAAGCTATGCATAGACTGTGTCACCTCCTCTTATTTCATAGTTATTCAACCATGTATTATTTTCATAACTATACTAGGCAGTGCTGTCCTTGGGGGTGAATGATGTAAACTAGTCTCTACCCATGGAATATATTTTGTATTTTTTTCCTATTTCTCTTTGCCTCTTTGTTTAGAAAATCATGGTACATCTGGCATCATTGCACTCTGGCTTTGGGTGTAATGTAATGGATACATAGTGTAGCAACGCTATATTGCTGTCATGAATATAAATGCTTATAATTGTCCTTCATTTCTGAAAAAGGCAATATGGATTCATGCAGTACATTTTTTTGTTTGTTCTCCTTTTCATAAAAATACCTTAATGGGAAACGAATTGGCATGGAGGTGACTTTTGTATGTATGTGCCCGTTTTTGGGATGAAGCGTAATCAAATATAAACTAGTCAATAAGAATAAGTGGAAATGTATTAGTAATTACTCCATTGAACAATGGCTTCTCTGCAGCCATAAATTTAACAAAATGTGTGTGTGTGCATGTGTGTTTACCATTGATCAAATGATCCTTGGCTGTACTGTTGCATGTTGTGCATTTTAAAAGCACCAGTTAAGTACCTTTTTGGCTACTCCTCAATCAGACAGACCACTTTTAACGTGAATATGAAAAATGGCAATAATAAATCACGGAAGTGCATGATGAAGGTCACTTTTTTCTCTTTTTTACCTTTCATCTGCCTTCTATTTACAGTAGGTGCATCAGACAGAATTATATTCAGTAGCCAATGCCAGACCCAAATGAATGGAAATCTGTTTCTCTTCTATTCATTTGTTGGCACTGGATAGAACAGAGCTCTGTTCTTTGATATGAGTTAACTTTTAATAGTTTTTTATTTTATTTTATTGTACTCATGTTTCCAAACTAATTTCACCATGCTGATTAGTATTGAAAATTATTTAGTCACATCTTTCTTTGTAGAGTTTTGTGTCTCTGCTCCACTGTCATTTCTAATAACCACTTTCTAATGGAGCAGTCCAATAAAAAAAAAGTTATTCCTTCAGGGTTTCTTCCTTACTCTCCTTTGATCAGAAATGCTATTCATGTTATTCTCATGTATTTCTGCCCTTCTCAAAAAAAGCTTTTCTTTATATATCCAGGAGTTTAGGCACAGGAAGATGAGTGGAAGGAAGAATGGATTCCATTAAATATTAAGAAATTCTAGAGGTTAGTGTTCAAAGGTCATTGAACTTGAAGAAAGGATAGGTATTCCAGCAAGACAATGACCAAAGCATACTTTGAAATCAACCATGAAGTAACTCCAGGAAAGGCAGAGGAAAGTTTTGGGACCTTTAGGACAGGATTTCCAAACATCTGCACTGGGCCTTTTTCCTTTTTTATTATTTTGAAACTATACAAAATTAAAATAAAAAGTAGTCTTCCTTTAAAATTTGAAGAAATGTGTCATGTTAAGCATTGTGCCATTTAGAGGACAGGTTTGCTTCAGTTTACTTTGATATAATTGTAAAAGGCTTTTTGGCCAGGGGTGCCCAGATTTTTCTGTCAGAAAAAAACAGATCAGCCGTTGTATTCATTTAGATTGTAGCCCTGTAGGTTAGTACCTCGATCATTTGTTACTTAAAGATGTGTGCTTGTAGGAAGTCAAAAGTCATGCTAGAGAACCGCAGAACAATTACCTGTCTGCATTCATAAACCAAGCACAACATATTCAGATAAATAAATAATAATAATAGAGTCAAATTTAAAAAAGGAAGAAACAAGCCTTTGACACAAATGTATACAGAAGATGGCTATGATTTCTGAAATTTACTTCTGGGTGACTGATCATTTTGAACATCCCCTTGCTGAAATCAATGCTTGTCAAAATGACATGCGAATAGGAGGCATTTTTTCCTGTTTAAAAAATTATATTTTACCCCTAAGTGGATTGTAGCATTAAAACACAGCATACTTGGAGTAATTTGCATAAAGAAAAGAGCCCTTCAAATCTTTCCTATTAGACACAGTCTGGCATAAGAAGTTGGACACAGCATGTTAAATCCCCCACCACAGAAGTGCATACATTTATCCTTATTAGTCGTATTTAACCTGTTCAAGAAAATGTCTATATTGTCTCTGAGGAATTAACAAGCATAAAATCATTGCTTTTCCACATCATTCACTCTTCAGATCTGAGAGTGAATAATAGGCTTTCCACAAATTACACAAAGCCTTTTTTTAACATTATTTGTGCAGTAAACCTGAAATGAAATAAGACCCTGGAAACAAACTATAATGAACCATCAGTCATGAGGGATTGGCATTGTCTTTCCATTGCTAAAATCTTACATTGTCTTTTAAAGTCGGCACACTGTCTTTGATTTTACCATTCCCTGAGGGGCTGCAGAGATATCAAAAATGCTCTGCACAATGTTTATTTTATCAGGCATATTCTGTATGTAACTGCTGGCTGTGTTGGAAGATGAGCCACTTCACGTTCCATTTATGTGAATTTTTATGGTGATCATTTGTAATCTGCCATAACATTGCTATAACATAGGGTCAATGGGAGCAATGCTTTCAAGTCATACATTGCAGAACACCATTGGCGAAACAGCAGGAAAAGCAATAAGGCAGGACTGATGAGGACAGAGCACACACATATTAATTATTAATGCTAACATGTGGCATATTCTTGGTGTGCTATCAAGCTTAAAGGCAGACTGTTCCAGAGCTATTGCATCATGCTACACCACATGTGGTCACAACTGTTAAAGATGATTATATATATTATAGATATTGTTCAGTGAAATGTTTTGTTTATTTGTGTGTTTGTTTAGTTAGTTAGTTATGCTCATATTTGGATTAGTCTATGAAAGTGACTTCATAACCGGTAAAGGGTTCATTAAACATGGCGCTTCAGTCAGTAGTTGGGACACTGGAGTTAAGGCGCTGGCTGAAGAAAGCATGGGATGATGTGAAGTGACTGCAGGATTTTCTCCAGTTGCAATAGCTTAGGTCTGGATTCAGTGAGCATTCATCCTTAACAAATCACGATTCAATGAAAGTGTTCTTTCTCCCGCATACACGTATTGCACGTTCAGTGATCACGAAAATGAATGGAAAAAGTAACAGTTGCATTAATTTTTTTTTTCAGGGTTAGGGACAAATTATTATTGAATACAAGCCTGACTATGAGTGTGGCTAACTGACATCATCAAGATAGTGACTTGATTACTTGTTACTGGTCAGTAAATGGGTAAATCAGGCCTTTTTACAGCTTAAATGAAGGCTATTTAATTAAGATATTTTTGCCTTGGGTTATGACTTTCAAGCTGGAAGAAACTGCTTCAGTTTCCTTGACATCCTTGCATGATTTGCACACACACACACACACACACCTGCATATTTATGGGTGTTCCTACGAACGTGTACATACAAACACAGAAGTCACACATGCACAGCACGTGGCCTTCTTACAGAAATGTGACAGAGCTCCGCCCCGTCTACAGTACATGGCTCATGTCATGGAATCTACAGTTTGGAGTATACAGATTGCTGAAGTTGTAGTTTTAAACTGCAGTAAAAGTGACACCGTGATATGTGATATACCGAATGCATCAAAGCTTACAGCGTCAGCTTTACACCTTTATTATTCAGAGGTGAATTCAGAGGTATTATTCAACACCTCTGGAGTGCAAAATACGCAGTGTGCAACACCTGTTGTGTGCTAAGGTGCCCGGAAGGAAAGGAAGGTCTGGTTCTATTTAACATTTAATTGGAGGGGGGAATGATGTGTTGGGTAGATCAGAATTTTATATTTCCTCTGATATTACCTCTGAAATATTGCAGTGTAATTATCTATACAACACAAGTTCATGTTTCTCTGGTAATGGAACAGCTTGAAAATATGCAGGGCAATTATGATCATCACTCCCTGTTCCCTTTCTTTTATCCACTTTTCCGTCAGACCCAGGAGAGATCACTGGAGACAGGTGTTATTGCTTTCCTCTAGCTCTTATGTTCCCTGACTGAAATTATGACAGGTAAAATGAGTCATCCACAAAAATCACCATTATGAGGCCTGGCAAAACTGCTAAATGTCATGGTTGCTCTGCTGCTAAGCTTTTCCTATTAACCCGTAATCCCTGATGATAATATAAAGACTACTGGGTCCCTAGCTGCTGCACAGCTGAAGAGGAAATTAAAGAAAGGGTTAGCATTAGACTTAGCCTATATGCTACATTTCCATCACCCCAGTGCTGAGAAATTTTTTCATATAGTACACAATTTTTACACCATAGGGGCCCTACAGACAGATATTGTAGTAAGCAGCAAAGCACATGGCAAAGACTGATTTTACTGGATGTAATCATAACAGACTTACGAAACCACTTAATTTCAATGTGCCTCAAAAATTATAATACAATTAGTTGTTATGCCTGCCGGTTCCTGGATCATCATCCTTGTTTATGCGTTTCCCCAGTTCCCCTTGTGTCATGTATTATATTTAATTTACTTGTGTTTTTTCGTGTTGTAGGTTGGGTGCGGTTGTCTGGTCCTGGTTTTTCATCTCATGCAGTCACTTCACTCTCCTCATCTGCCCCGCCTCTCATTTCCTGATCAGTTTCACCTGCTTTGTTATCACCTCATCATTCCATTAGCACCGATTTTGTTTCCCCCGCAGTTCTCATTACATTTCTCACGCCCTCATCAATCATTCAATTAGTACTTGCACATGTAGATCATTCACTCCCACTTAGTTAATTATTAGTTAGATTCCCTACACCTGCACTTGTCACTATTTTGTCCCAGTTCACGCTCCCTTCGTTGCCAGAACGTTGTGCATTGTCAGTTCTTTTTGAGCTCTTCAGTTTTTGTGCTTTGCACCCAGCCTTGTCTCCTGCCTGTCCCACTGGCTCCTGCCAGCCTTCCCTGCCTGCTTGCCTGTCTGAGGGTTCTGATCTCCACCGCTACTTTTGTATATGCCTAATAAACACCTCTGAACTGTGATTTTTCACTCACAACATTCTATAGAGTTTGCAGTGAATGGTGCAAAAACAAAACCACCCTGTCTGCCACCAACAATCATTCCACAGTCAAAGTCACTTAGATCACATTTTTTACCCATTCTGATGGTTGATGTGAACAATAACTGAAGTTCCTGACTCTTATCTACATGATTGTATGCATTGCACAGCTGCCACACAATTGGCTAATTAGATAATCACATGACTAATTAGGTGTAGTAAAGTCAAAATGTTCCTAATAAAGTGCTCGGTGAGTGTATACTCCAGTAATTCCAGTAAAGGCATTTTTATATTCAAACACTTCAACTGCAGGCTGAGGTTTAATCAAAATCACTGGATACTGACAAGTGTTTCCTTCTTAATGTCAGCAGTTGCTCATCTTAATATTAACTTCCTGTGGGGGAAGGAGGCACAGATTTAACTGAATGCCCTTGAGGAATGCATCTCCAGAAAAGTGAACAGGAGTGGAATTTTATTCAGGATTACAGCGGTTTGCTGGGTAGAATCAGCTATTTTAACAGAAGAGGTCAAGTGAATTACCACTGCTAAATGCCATTCATAACAAATTTCCACAGATGCAAAATTCGACAATATTTTTATTATTGTTTCATCTCAAAAAGCAGGCAAATTGGGAATATAATTATTCTTCAGCGAGTCACGAGTATGAATGTCATGAACTCTTTCACTTCAGTTGATTTTTTTAGTTTTAATTGTTATTTATTTTGTTATATGTACTTTCATTATCATGCACTTGTATATTGTCATACCAAATTATCCAGCTGACTCGGTCATGAAATTACCCATCACATTAGTACTGTTTGTCTTTTTGAATTCATTACACAAGCATACGGTGTTTAAATGTACCTTCTTGTGATAACCCTCATCTACATTTTTTACTTTACCTTTTTTATTTGTTTTCTCTTAATGCTGATAAAATCTGGAGGGCCAAATTTCTGACCTCAACTCTACCTCTATTTATAACCATTTTTAATAAAACATGGTTACACGGTTAATGCTATGGACACAATGTAAGTTAAACATACTGTAATCGCTCTTACTTTTCTCCATGTTTTAAAATATATATGTAATAGCTTGTAGACCACTTGCCAATTAATGCTTAGACGTTGAAATTGGAATTTTCTCATGTCGTGTTCAGGAAATACAATTTGGCTACAATTTACCTTTAATATTTCTGTCATTTGGGGGAGAAGGGGCAGGGTGCATTTTGGGAGGCAGAGCAAAGATTTGGGGGGGGGGGCAGATCATAACCCCCCCCCCCACCCCCCCAGATCCGGCCCTCCTGGATGGCATTATATTCTGAGTTTACATCACAAACAAAATGCTTGCAGACATTTGGTTTTCAGAGGAAGTAGCTGAGAAATCCCTGTTTGATTTTGATAAGTAAACAATCAGAGCATTCAAGATTAATTATTGATGTTGTATGCTGCTAAACTCTGGAATGTAAAAGAGTCTCCCTGAGCTGTCTGTTCAGATGAATTCCTTGCACATTACAGAAAATGAGCATCAGCCTCAAACCACTCTGGTTACTGATCAGAAAAGGATTGGCTTACCGGCTTATAGGAGGGAGTGTTGAATTTTAATGAGGGGCTTATAAATATTTATATATAATATATTATAGTTTTAACAAACATTAACAAAGACTACTGTGCCATCAGCTCAATAACTCTTATTTTATTTTTGGACACAATATTTCTAGTGCTAAAGCAAATGCTAGCAATTTACTTTGAAAATATTTTGTTTAGTTCATGGGAACTCACCAGAATGTCGCATGTGTGAAGATACCAAAGAATAGAATTAACACAAATGCTTTTTCCTTATTTCTCTGCCTCATAATGTCTTCCTTCACTTTTGGCTTTCCCTTGACTTTGGCACAACTCTGGGCCTTATGTTGACAATAACAGACTCCAAAGACACTCAAAAGCCTACAATCAAGACTAGATACTAAATGCTGTGTTATACTGTAACTGCACTCAGCAATTATTACATATATGAAAATACTCTTGAATAAAAGCTAAAAATGTGCAGTTTAACCACATACAATGTTTTTTATTACATAAACTGTCAAATCAAGACTTGTCCCAAGACTTAAGGAGCTTACTATGTTCACTGTTACAAATAAAGGTCACAGACTTCCTTCCGATTCAATACAGATATTAATTAGTAATGTACCTAATACAAAAATGAAAAAATCCATCAAGCATGTTATTATGTATGCACACTCAACAATATCACAAATGACGTTACATTACATTATGTTGTCGATGCTTTTATCCAAAACGACTTACAGTTGATTAGACTAAGCAGGGGACAGTCCCCCCTGGAGCAATGTGGGGCTAAGGGCCTTGCTAAATAAGAGCTGTGGAGATCTTATTGTGGCTACACTGGGGCTTGAACAACCAACATGCCATGTCATGTACCTTAGCCACTATGTTATAGGCTGCCCCATGATGTTAGTTGAAATGTCATCATTGTAAGTATGGACACGGACAAGCCATAGATACTACTGAGATAGGGGCAATATTTAATCTCTAATGTGCAGCCATAGAACATACATCCTTCAGGCACCTGTTCCTTTAAGAGGGGAAAAAATCAATTTGCATTAAACAGCCAAATCATAATATTTGACAGTTAATGTCAAGACTGTTTTCGGATCCTCACATCCTGTCTTTATGGGGGGACAATTCACACAAGTGTGGCTCAGCTTCTTTTCTCTTCAATGCAGTTGGCAGGGTGACCAATTGATTTATTCACACCACCAACATCTTTGTGATATATTCCAGCTAAGCCATTTTGTAGCAAATTAATCCATAATACAAGAATCCATAAACTGGAATCTTGCATCAGCCACTCAGACAGTCCCTGTGTCACCAATAAGGATATGTTTCCTTCTCCCATTGGTAAAGAGCTTATTTCTACTATATTTAATACAAATTGTATTTTCACATTTTGGGCATTTCTCCCACTGTTCTGCAAGCAGAACTTCAAACTAAGTAAACTATGTTTATAAACTATGTTATAAATGTTTGATCAAGTATCTTCATTTCAGGACATCTAAGAGAAATATATTCTTGAAAAAATGAACCACCAACAAAACACGGAAAACATGGCATCATGCTTTATTTACATTTACGCTGATGAAGTCCACACCTTGACATCAAAGAGGTGATGTTTTCAATATCTCGTTGGCAGTGTTTACCCATACGCATGTGCAAGCGACACACATTCCCTCCTCAGGCCATTACTTGAATATAAAATGTGAATTTACATCTCTGAATACATGATACATGTGCTATTTGATGAATATGTCCTCCATGTACAATATAAATAAAAGGCACACATTCAAAAACAACTTCATGCATCTAGGCCAAATCTAACTGAAGTCACTGTGAAATTGATTCAATTCTGTTTTGAAAGTTATGCATAAATACACATATGTTATGGAATTTCACCTCCACCATAAAAACAAACATTTATCATGTATGGCAAGTTTCCTGTAGTCTTCCCTCATTATCTGCAGTGTGCAGCCAAACCAAATCATGATTTAAGTAAATATTGTCAGTTTAGCATATATGGGGAAGACCAGCAGCTACACAGCACTGGTTCTGGAAGATAAACCTAATGATTAAACAGTCCTGCTTTGCTCATTGAGGCAAATAACTGAATGTTAACACAGATCATTCTATCTGAGATACTATCCTATATTTTAAAAATGCTTTCCCTACAAACTCATGCCAACACTAGCATAAAATATACTGTAGCATACATCTTTCAACATTTATGATGCATGTATTTTTTTTATATCGCATTCAACAAGAAATACAGATTTATTTTCTGTAAATATATTTTACAAATCAATCATTCAAAGGGCTTGGCCATAACGTACATTAAATATAAGTACCTGAAGCATACATAGACATTGTACAATTACTGTATATGTAACGGGGGCAGCTGAGGTGTGGGCCCAAGTGCAGAGTCAGGATAAACAACCTGAGCATTTAATGACAAAACAAAATAACAAACAGCCAGAGGGAAGTAAAAAGGAAACCAGAGACACACTGAGGGACACAAGGGGCCTAAAGTATGTCACAAGCAAGGTCATGGCATGCTATACTCAAGTCATGACATGCTATACTGTATACTGACATAACTTGAGGGAAGACGTTGGTGTTCGGCTAGCTATATTGCCTACTTTAGCCAAACTTAATTCTATTTCAAACCCCTCTTTTCTTTTTAGACCAAAAAAGGCAAAAATGCAGTCAAATGGATTTACAGTACCCTCCAAAAGTACCAGAAAGATCAATTCCTTTGTTTTTGCTATACACTGAAAAAAATGGAGTTTGACGTCAAACATGTGAGAAATTTCAGCTTTTATTTCCTGGTATTTTTATCTAGATTTGTTAAACAACTTTGAAAATATCACATTTTGTATCAGATCACACAATTTTTAGGTGACAAAAGTATTGGAACATGTGACTGACAGGTGTTTATTGTTGCCCACATGTGTCCTGTTAGATTGATTGGTTAAACAATAAATGGTTCTGAATGTCTACTCTTGGTTTTAGCCTTGGGATTTGCCCGTGAAGACTACATTTGTATTAGGAAGGATAAACCAACATAAAGACCAGATAGTGCAAGAGCAAGCCATTGCACAAGCATTGTACAACAACTAGGAATGTCCTGAAAATGAAAGAAACCATTGGCACACTGAGCAACAGACATTAAACAGGTCGAACAAGGAAAACAACAGCAGTTGATGACAGAAACATTGTGAGAGATGTGAAGGAAAACCCAAAAACATCAGGCAGTGACATCACAAACAATCTCCACAGGGCATGGGTGAAGGTATCTCAATCAACCGTTTGAAGAAGACTTATATGGAGGCTACCACAAGATGCAAACCAGTCATCAGTAGTAAGAATCAGAAGGCAAGATTACAATTTGCAAAGAGGTACAGAGATGAGCCACAAAAGTTCTGGAACAAAGTTTTATGGACTGATGAGACCAAGATTAACCTCTACCAATGTGATGGAAAGGCCAAAGTGTGGAGAAAGAAGGGATCTGCAAATGGTCCAAAACATACAAGCTCATCTGTGAAGCATGGTGGAGCAAAAACATTCTGTCTGCCAACTTACGGAGAAATGTGTCCAAACTAATTGGGAGGAACTTCATCATGCAGCAAGACAATGACCCAAAACATATTGCTAACACAACAAAGGACTTCATTAGGGAGAAAAGTGGAAGGTTTTAGATTGGCCAAGTCAATCACCAGACCTTAACCCAACTGAGTGTGCATTTCACCTCCTGAAGAGGAGATTGAAGGGAAACACCCCCCTAAACAAGCAACAACTGCAAGAGGCTGCTGTAAAAGCCTGGAAAAGCATCACAAAAGAATGCAACAGTTTGGTGATGTCAATGGGTCGCGGGCTTGATGCAGTTATTGCAAGCAAGGGATATGCTACCAAATATTAAGTGATATTTACTTTTCTCAACTAAAAATGGGGTGGTCTGAGACCAAAGGTGCTATGTTCCAAGTAGATTAACCTATCTCAGTGTCAATACCAGGAAATAAAAGCTGAGATTCTGAACATTTGTCTCATGTTCATCTTTTTATCTCAACCCCAAATGTATTCACTGTATTGCAAAAACAAAGGAATTGGCCTTGCTGTTCCAATACTTTGAGGTGACTATTTATTAAGGGCCAAGGAAGAGCTGATAAATGGGAGTGAAGAAACAAAGTCTTGCTCCATTTGTTCCACTGTATTATGTAGTTTTGTTTTAAATATGTATGTAATATTCCAGCTTACACTTCAGTGCTTGTGTTTGATTAGAGCAATTTCGTACTGTTGACTGTATTAAGTTTCATAAACTTTAAGGAAATTGGCAAAATGGAAAACTGGCATTTGAAAAGGCCTATTTTAAAAGACATTGCTCATTTGTTACGGAGGATGTTTTGGAACACATCTACATATAAAGTAAGAATGTCAAAATAATACATAATTTAGCTCGAAAGAAATATTTGTTTTACTCAGTAAATGAACATTGATTAATTTCTGTGAAAAGTTGTTGTATTTATTCATGTATTCTACATGAATGCATTAAAGTAATTACCAAGTGGAATACCTGATCGCTCAGACAGGTAAAAGATACGTAAATATGCATTTATAAATGTATTGGTTGGTTGGTTGAATGTAGAGCCAGCTACAAAGTCAGATTTTCTGGACCCAAGTCTGCCTACAGTTTTTAAGATAAACATTGAAATTTCACTAACAGAAACATTAAAATACTACTTGTAGGATAAATTGATCGTGGTGTTCTATGCTAAACTATTTACACGATTTACATCTATTTGTTTTGTATTAGAGATACACTACATAAAGAATGACCCTAACATTAAAGTCAGCAAACTGATATGGTGTGATAAATATTTCAATTCCAAATCAGCTGGTATATGAGCAAATAGACATCGATCAACGCCATGTAAGTCTAAATAATTGTCTAGCATTTATTAGCATTCATAATCAAAAGTTATCTCAGCCTATGGCCACTCACATTTCTTGTGATAGTCATATGAGTTGCAGGTCTGAGGACCCTGAAATTCCGGTGGGTCCCAAGAATTAGCCACTCTGGTAAAAACGTGTGTCAAGATGAACACGAACTGATGCTGTTAAACCATTTCCATTGCCGTGGTGGTTTAAACATCACTGAAATTTGGCCAATTACACCTTCAAATACAACCCACAGTTGAAGGTAAATTGAAGAGCATAATATGGACGGTCATAGAGAACAGCACGGGATGAAAACAAAATACTTTCCTCACTGAGGAATCAGCAGGAGACATGTAACCCTGACAAGGCAATCCCTCCAGTTTCTTGAACAATACGTGGATGGCCTTGTTCTTTCATTCCGGGCTATTATTGCAGTTATAATCATCTCCTAATACACTGGTGTCTGACATCTTTTGAATGTGTGCACCTTTCACTGAGCTACTTGAGTACTGAGTATATTTCACATTTCCAAGGAAATTACAGGTAATCTATCCCTGCTCTGACAGTTATTGGAAACAATAAAATCAATTTCGCTGTCTGTAAAAGAGCCTCTTTACTCCAACTGTATGGAATGTTAAAATCATACTCTGGAAACAGTCTACAGCCTACTGTTATTAAATGCAACATTTTCTAATTTTGATCCACATTTTCAATCTGGCAAGCAGTTGTTAATTAAATATTCCTGTGTTTTTTCCTTCATGCACCACATGGTAAATATATCAACTGCTGGCAAGCACAGCAGTTAACGTTCTCTGAAACAGTACATGTGACATCACCTCGCATTAAACTCCTACATGGCAGGGCTGCTCAATCAATAATTTAAAAAAGCCTTTCTTGTTAGGGCTGAGGTTTCTTCCATCAATAAAGGAATTAACTGATTTCCTCCAGCTTCTGGGTTTGCTTTATCTATTAGCCGGAAACAAGCCCCCTTTCAGTACAGAAACCTCCATTGATCTATCTATCTGTTTGTCTGTCAACAAACACAAGTTATGGAAACACTGCATTTACAAACAGGATTTGGAAATGAATGTAATATTTTGAAAAATAATCTATTTTTGTTGATTTACTTTGTTTATCAGGACCTGTAGTCTGCCTCTTATACATTAAGTGTCATTCTCAAGTGAAAAGACTGACTCCAGCTTGAGGGCCACAGGATGAGAATAACTGCTGGAATGGGTGTCTGAGTGGAGTACAATGCTTGTCTGCATTCTACATCTATTTTCATTTGGTATCAATATCTTTTCATACTGGTAGATCCCCAATATACCAGTCAGAACAACTAATAAATGAACATTTATTTTTAGTACTTGCATGTACAACATAATATTACAGTATAGGTATGTAGCGTGGGGCCTGTGGCGTAGTAGTTAAGGTGCATGACTGGGACACGTAAGGTCGGTGCTTCTAATCCCGGTGTAGCCACAATAAGATCCGCACAGCCGTTGGGCCCCTGAGCAAGGCCGTTACCCCTGCATTGCTCCAGGCAAGGATTGTCTCCTGCTTAGTCTAATCAACTGTACGTGGCTCTGGATAAGAGCGTCTGCCAAATGCCATTCATGTAATGTATTATGAAAGATGAAGTCATGCACTTGGTCATGCAAAGTATCCCAGTGTGAAATGTTCTATTGTCTTCTGGTGAAATCTGTTCAACAGCACCCAAAAATAATTTGTTTTCAATTAGCAGTTAGCAGTGTTTTGAGGTTCTCTGGAAATCTGTGTGAAAATTGAAAAGATAAGCATGCATTGTGAACCTCAAAGGGCACTTTTAATAAAGTATGCAAATATGTTTAAGTATTGTCTGCAATATCGAAGCTGGTTTATCTCATTGATAGATTTTTCACTGGTTATTCTGTTTGTAGTTGGACAGTATATGCCCAGTTTACACAAATGTAATGCTTTCTTGATGCGTTCACTCCTTGTCTCCAAATTTTTATCATGTAAGGGATAATACCCTATGAACAAGTCAGTTATGAGGAAACAGGGTGGTGCTAGACACGAAACGGAAGGGTAGTTATTTCCTCATAACTGACTCATTCATAGGGTATTATGCAGCTTATACCACAGCTAACTTCTCAAAGTAATGCATCTATGGACAATTTATGTTTAGTTCAAACAAATGTATTCATTGAAACGCAATTGGAGCGAGAGAAAAATGAAAAGTTGTCCCTGTTGCTGAGAAAAACATTCTTCTCACAGCCTAAAATTGCCCTCTGCGACTAAAAGCCAACTGCATCAGCGCTGAAGAAAAATTCATTAGCTGTCCATCGACGAAAGTAATAAAGCATTAGGCTATTGATGAATGTTAGCTGGCAAAATAATAGTAAGCAATTTATAGAAATATGACACTGTATTCCAGACTTCAGTGACATGAGAGAATTCTGCACATTTCCTGTACATGTATCATTTCTTTCTGAATGTGGCACTTTAACTGTTAAATGTCTAACACCAGGTTAATGGAGGTAAAATGTGTAAATGGAAGATCAAAGGCTACTAACAGTTAATGTCATTCTGTCAAGTGCCCAGCGTTTTGGCCTTTTGTTACCTCTGTGCTTGCCATAGTCTGTTTCCTGCTCCATTCACCTTCCTGGATTTTTAACTCTGCCTGTTTCCCAATTACTCTCTGCCTGCCCTGCATGTACCCGTCTGCTTGGATTTTGACCATTGCCTGTTTTTGGACTATCTTTTGGATCTGCTCCTTCAAGCCTGCCTTATTATGTTATCCCTGATTGGTTCCTCTGTCCCAAATCCTGACACATTCAGCCCAAGCCGCAGCTGAAGAATAATTTTAAGTGCTCTCTTAAAATGGGGGATTTTCTTCCTTCTCCACAGTAATGTACAATATTACCTTTATCGCTCATTTCACAGGCCTTAATTAGAATAAAGCATCCATGCAAATTGGCTTTCCAACTCAATTCAAAAACAATACTAGAACATAGTACCAAAAAATTATGTGGAGATTTGCTATGTTTGAATGTGGTCCCTCGTGTTAGAATTAGGCAATCTTCTGACCATTAAGCCAACAATCTAATCGAATAATCTTGTTATGAGCAGATACACTTAGGCCTGCGTGCTAAAACACAGTATTGTTCCCCCTGTGCAATTCAGAGATAATGTTACAGGCTTAACTCCCTTTCCCTTCATTGTTTATCTATTAGAAGGAAGCAGGCTGCTTTTATACAGCTAGGAGAATAATGACATAATAATGATAATGAAGAAATAATGGGTTTTTCGTGCAACTTTAATTGAGCACGCCTGCATTTGTGAACTTAATTCATACGTATTAGATATTTGGAAATGGTTTCTTACTTTTTAAACTTTTATAACTTTCTTATCCTTTTCACTGTTTATTGGAAAGTGCGGGTTTTCTGTTCCAAGCTAGCGATGGTAGGAGGTGGTTCATCCGTCTAGTTTCTTCTTTTTTGTTTTGATGTACAAGTGATACCTCTGACTAATGGACTTAAGGAGGAGATATTGAATCCTACTGCCCAGAATGCATCTGAGTCACTGAGGTCACCTGGATGATTGCAAAGTAGAAAATTGCATACATCATTATTCGAGAGATACATCATTTCAGACATCCTTCATGACAGGAAAATGTCATGACCCGAAGGGGGATGTCAAGACATTTATATTTTAGTTGCTAACTTCATAATTTCTTATTGAAAGATTCTGAGAGGTGCACACAAAGGTTTTTCGTCACAGTACATGATTCTGATTTGGACAAAGATAGTATTATTTAAGTGCCATAATTTGTTCATGCAAATTTTACAAGATATGCTCCAGTGCATTTGGGAAAACTAAAAGAACAGTGCTTTAAAATGTAGATAGCAATAGAATCACGACTGTTTGAAACAAACAATTCCATTCACAGTTGTTTGTTGTCTGTTTGATCCCAATTCTTCAGCCTGAAGTATCAAACAAGACTTGAGATTGATTGACTCAGTAAGAGTCAAGATGTGTTCCATTAAGAATTTCCCACAGTGCTCAAGTTCTTTCACCAAGAAAGAAACTAAGAAATTAAGTTTATAATTCAGACAGTCTTGCTGCTCGATACAAGTTAAAAGATATAAATCTCCACTTCAAGCTATTATGCCAAAGCTGGTGCAGGGTGTAGTGAACCTAATTTTTGGCAATGTGAGAAGTAATTTTGGATTTGATTTAGGTAGTTTTGGTAGTTGTCTATACACTCAGTCAGCATTTTACTAGGTATTTATTAGACTTATTTTTTAGACTTATTCATCTTCTGCTGCTGTAGCCTATCCACTTAGAGGCTTGACATGTTGTGTGTTCTGAGATGCTCTTCTACATACCACTGTTGTAATGTGTGGTTATTTACATTAATGTCACCTTCCTATCAGCTTCGACCAGTCCTCTGACCTCTCTCTCAGTGTATGTCAAAATCCCAGGAGATCACCAGTCTGATGGTTGATGGTGAACATTAACTGAAGCTACTGACCCGTATCTACATGATTGTATGCTTTGCACTGCTGCCACATGATTGGCTGATTAGATAATCACATGAATAAGTAGGTCTAATAAAGTAAGAATGTCCATTATAAAGTGAGTGTATATAGATATAAACAGAAATGTGGAAACAAAAATACCCCTGCATAGTCCTCTGCATCCTCAACATGGGGGGTACCCCTCTCAGGGAGTACAGGTAGGACCTTGACTTCACAACACATCACACAGGTAAGCAGAAAGCATAAACCCCCCTTTTCCCCAGAGAAACTGACACATCCTGACACACACGGTATATGTGTCAGTAACACATAGTGAGTGATAGACAATGGTTAGGTTGTTTGTAGAGCTTGAATATGATCTTCTTTGAAATAATTATCATCTGCGAGCAGCTGATTTGACAGTGCTGGCTGCAGTTCTGCCTTTGTGTACTTCACTAAAAATAAATGCTAATGATCTTAATTAAATAATATATATAGTTCAATGTTTTCATCATATAAAATTACTATGATTATTTGTAATTAAGTGCACAAACGATAATACTACCATATTCTATGTAGATAAAAGGTGTCAGCTGCTAATGGGTGATCCCTACTAAAAGAGGCACATTTATTTGTCACCAATACTGGTTCAAGAATATCAGCAGTCTTATTGGTTCGCCATTTTCATTATTTGTAGTTCACCAGCCACCATTTGCACAAATACTTTCCAATATGTATATTTGAAAATATCTCTTCACAATATTATGTGCATATTGCACAAATATAATGGGGTGGCCTGTAGCGTAGTGGTTAAGGTAAATGACTGGGACACGCAAGGTTGGTGGTTCTAATCCCAGTGTAGCCACAATAAGATCTGAACAGCCGTTGGACCCTTGAGCAAGGCCCTCAACCCTGCATTGCTCCAGGGGAGGACTGTCTCCTGCTTGGTCTGTACGTCGCTCTGGATAAGAGTGTCTGCCAAATGTCAATAATGTAATGTAATGTAATATAATATGACAATATATTCAACACATATTTATAGTAAAAGTGCTACAAAAAAGAACATCTGTTGAGTGACTGGTTGCTTTTTGTTGATCCTTAAATTTTTTTAATTGCTGGTTTTCAGTTATTACTGCAATTCACCTTGTGTTATATTCCAAAATGGGAGGCACAGATGGTGCAGTGGATAGCCCTACCACCTCACCACAAGGAGGTCCTGGGTTCAAATCCCGGTCGGCCTCTGTGTGGAGTTTATGTGGGTTTCCTCAGGGTACTCTGTTTTCCTCCCACAGTCCAAAGACATGCAGGTTATGCTGATTGGAGAGTCTAAATTGCCTGTGGGTATGAGTGTGTGAGTGAATGGTATGTGCCCTGCAATGGACTGACAACCTGTCCAGGGTGTATTCCTGCCTTTCGCCCAATGTATGCTGGGATAGGCTCCAGCCCCTCTCCGACCCAGTTCAGGATAAGCGGGTTAAGATAATGGATGGATGAACAATCCATTTTGACATTGTAATAATACATGGGGGCACTGAGAAAAATTAGCCTAAACCTGTTTCACCTGATGATGTCACAGGGGAATGCTCAGGGTGGATTTACCCCAGCCAATCCCATTGCAGTAGTACTCCTTGCTACCATTTGAGGCACAAACCATGACAATGCTCTCACCTGCACCAGCATACAGGTGAACACAGTCAAAATCAACATGCAACAGCTATGATTTCACAGACAATGATTCCTTCACAGTTACCGGGTATGCAAATGATTTTATCTGACGATTTTATTAATGATTTTTATATAAACTACAGTTTCATTCATTGCTTTCATTTAGCACATTCCAAGGTAATATCTAGTTGAGTGTTTTGTGGTCTTCCAGTGTACTCAGTTTGGCATAAGCTTCTGAAAGCAACCTGTCGTATTAAGTCAATGTTTCAGTAAGGTGACTTAAAACACCCATACCCTGTCACAGTTTCCTTTTCACCAGATACTGATTGATCTCATTATCATCACGGTCTGGCTGATTTCATGAGAACATTGTTTTCTCATTCCATTTTTTAACCAGCGTTGTGACTACTTTGGAAAGTGCTCTCAAAAATAAATGTTTAATAGGGGTTCAAGGCCCCAATTTGATCACTTTCTCGAACCACCATTTTTTTTATCTGTCTTTATATCTACAGTTATGGAATGTGCTGATACAGCACAGGGATTCTTTTTCCATTCCACAGCATGCATTTGTACTGCTACCAAAATAAAGTTTGATTCTGTCCTTGAGTGAATAAAAAAAACACAGAGAAGGCACTCCTGTGCGAATAGATGCAGCGGTCAGCATACTATAATCCTAAATTCAAAATCAATTTGAGCCCAAATGGCTGCTTTCAGATAGAACTGCTACATTTTGCACAACAGCAAAATACAGAGTATTTAGAGTATGGATGCCTAGTCCTTGTTCTGAATGGAAGGTGTCACATTTCTTTAAGTAACTGAAAGTCTTTGACCAGGGAGAGGTGATTAAATTGGTTCAATAAATTATTGAGCCAGGCAATGAAGTGTTTTTAGGTTAAATGGAACGTCATGGGATTTGGCAGCACCTACCCCAAACTTTCATTAATTTAAACAACTGCACTGCAGAAAATGCACCCACTGTGAAAGCAAGCACCATTATAGTAATGCAAGTCTACCCAGATTACACTTGATGTGCCTTTCATGGTTCACATTTTCACCATGAAAGAAATTCAGAGCTGAATTCACTTATAGCATGTAATGTATTCAAATAAACAAGGAGGTAATACATATCTAAAGTAGAACTGATGTTTGAGCAAAGTGCTCAGTGTCCCTTCATATATAGAAAAAATACCTTTATCACACAGGCTACACAAAGGAGCGAGAAGCAAATTATTTTTTGTTGTATTTTTCTTACGCATATTTGCTTATGATCACTAAACTATCAATGGCTCCTAAATCTTAAAACTTATCAGTTGCCTGGATTCAACCCTGCTTCAGAGAAAATGCCACATTTGATGCAATATGTTACCACATCCAGTTCCAAAATCTATTAGAAAAACTAGAGGTTTTAATTTAAAATCTTCAGAAAGATACTACTAATTGCAGGGCTACTCTGGTAAGGGACTATTAACTATGACTAATAACCACAATTATATAAATTATATAATATCTATATATTCTTTTTTCTTATCCATCCCCTTGTTTTTGGAGGTTTTATTCTTTGGGGTGTCTGAGGACAAATTGCTTTGATTGACAGACCCCTCAGAGGATCAAACCATATTCACTGCAATGAAAGCGTCAATCTATACCTCTCCTAAATAACTCTTTATAGACATGACAGATTGCTTTTATCTGGATCTTCAGAAAACACTTCCTAGTATGCACAGTTAAAAGCAGGTGTCTTGAAAGTATTAAATTGGATGCATGCCAGCTGTATCCAATTTAGGATCTAAAAAGCTTTTCTAAAATTGGCGTTTAAGAATTCACAAGGTGGTGGGCAAATTCTATTTATATGTGATGCAACAATTCAATCCTGCCCCTCTTAGAATTTGATATATACTAAATTCAATGCCCAATACCATCTTCATATAGCTTTTGGCTAAGTACTTGTGACAAGGGTATCATTTTTAAAGCAGCAAATTTCTGGTGAAATCAAAGGGGAAAATACTGCAGATTATTGATCTGTAAGGCTGGGTGTTTGTCAAAGAACATATTGGCTGAAGTGCCAGAGCAGTCACAGCCAAGTTGAAAATCACAGAAAACTGAAGCAGATGAAACCGTGGAGTTTTTAAACCTTAATTTATTAAATTAAATAATAGATCTCGTGCTATTGTTAAAATGTGTAGGCTGATAGAAATACCACTGTAGGCTGCGTGGAGGTTGACAGTTACCTGCTCCAAAATTGCCAAACAGAAATGGAGGAAATTGAGAAATTGGGAAAGTCAAGGAATCCCTGACATGCGTGACATCATGGCAAACACACAGCCTTATTGATCTGTATATCCCAATCACATCATGAAATCTCCATCTTTATTTCAGTTATTTTTCTCATCATAATGCTATGTTATTGGGGGTGTTATTCAGCCTGTTTTGTAATATTTGGGGGGGCGGGGGGGGGACCTGTTCTGCGTTACTTCATGGACCAACGATTTCCTCCTTACACCCAGGCACTACATGAATTGGAATAAAAAACCTAGACTTACAGAAAGTAACTTTAATGTGCTACAGAATTGTATATCTTTCCCTTTATTACATTCTCATTTTTATCCATTCAGCGCAGTAGATTTGTGCTGCATACATTACAGCATTATCTATGGTTACACAGCACCATCTGCAGGACATCAGGGGAACACAACTCAACACACACTGACATGTGCTTCACAGTAAGTTAACCATCCTCATAGAATCCTCTCCCTTTGAGGAGCTTTTCTGAGGAGGATACTCACAATCTTGAGTCATTAGCTTGCAAGCTGATTTGACCGAACTCAAATCCACTTCACATCATGTCTCCTTTGCTTGGCAGTTCTTCTTGTGTAGTCTCATTCCTCTCATTACTTATATGCTTAGACTCCCTCATCCAGCATAACTTATATCTGCAATTGTATCTGTTTATATGGTTGAACAGAGAGTTGACCTTATATGGGACGGAAAACTTCCCTTTAAACTGATAATTAGTCTCAGCCTGTTTTCACGTTTTTCCATTTTTTTTAATTTTAATTTGCCAAAGACCTGTATGATCTTTTGTCAGATGAAAATATAGTTTATTTATTCCTATCATGTTGACAATGAATACATTTTCAAAAATCAGTTCATCAATTTTAATCACCAAGTATAGTCAAAGAATAAAGATACACAACTTTCTTAACCCTATCCACTTTGCCCCCTTGTGGTTGAGTCGCTGACATCTCTAATTATTATTGCGTTCATATTTATCTATATCATACAGTACTGTGCAAAAGTTTTAGCCAGGTATGAAAAAATGCTGTAATGTAAGAATGCTTTCAAAAATAGAAATGTTAATAGTTTTTTTATCACTTAACAAAATGCAAAGTGAGTGAACAGAAAATTAAATCAATATTTGGTGTGACCACCATTTGCCTTCAAACCAGCATCAATTCTCCTTGGTGCACTTGCACAAAGTCAAGGATTTTGTAGGCATATAGTCAGGTGCGTGATTAACCAATTATACCAAACAGGAGCTAATGCTCAGCAATTTAATATGTAGGTTGAAACGCAATTATTAACTGAAACAGAAACAGCTGCGTAGGAGGGTTAAACTGGGTGAGGAACAGCCAAACTCTGCTTCCAAGGTAAGGTTGCTGAAGACAGTTTAATGGCAGAAGTCATACACCATGGCAAGACTGATCACAGCAACAAGACACCAGGTAGTTATACTGCATCAGCAAGGTCTCTCCCAGGCAGAAAATGCACCAAATATTAAAATAAAGCAGTCAATGTAATGTAAAGAGAAGTCAGCCATAGCAACAAAGCCTAACGCTGCGTTCACATCATCTAGGAATGATTGAAATTACCACCTTCTGACTAAGAAAAAACTGTTCAGGTCACCCTCTGACATGTGAGGCAAAAAAGCAAATGAAATGCACCAGCCACATGCCATGCCATTTCTGCATCATGATGATTGCAGGCGTAAACTTGAATGTGAACTCGCAATTATTGTTCATCGTTTCTTCTACTTAAAAATGGACTAGGTAAAGCTGATCAGAATCAGAATCAGAATCGCTTTATTCGCCAAGTAGTTTTCACATACAAGGAATTTACTGTGGTTTGTAGGTGCATACAGACAACATAAAGAATCATACTAAAGTAGAAACATGGATATAAAATAAAGTAGAATGTAAATATAAATCAAAATAAATATTTACAATACAGGATGATTCTGAAGCAGGGTATGTGAAATATTATAGTGCAAAATCTAAAGTCTATGGGGGCGGGATAAGAGTCTGTGACAATGGGGGGTCCCGGGCCTTGTTGATGTTGATGACAGGGAGACAGTTCGTTGATGCAACGTATCTATGGGGGTGGAGTAAGAGTCTGACAGTAGGGGGTCCCTCAGGCCGTGTTGATGAGGCCAGCTGCAGCTGCAGATTGTAACAAAACCAGCACTTCATGATTGTTTTCAGGCAAGTTACAAAATCTGCAATGAACCTTATTAAAGGTTAAAGGAAAAAAAAAACATGCATGACTGGACAAATAACTGACCTTCACAGCATCCGTCTATACTATCTGAATGTAACCTGTTTTTAAACACATCTCTGTTCATATCCATCTACCATTACACCTTACCGGCCAGTGGAGGATGGGCTCCCCCCTCTATAGCCAGGTTCGTCCCGGGAGTTCTTCCCATTGGGGAGTTTTTTCTCATCACTGTCTGAGGGTTTTTCTCTCTCACTAGAGGGTTTTTAACCTCACTTGCTAGTCTGGGGGTTCAGCTCTGGTCTTTGCTTTTCTTTGTGCCAGTCTTCTGTAAAAAGTGCTATACAAATAAAACTGAATTGAATTGAATAGTGAAGTCTGTCAGACCTGTAACCCAGATAGTAAGTGAATCCAGGCTGGATCTGTGCCGGCTCAGGCACGGAAGTGTAGAACTTGGCAGCGCCAGAATTGGCCCAGATCCGGCCTGGAGTCACTTGCTATCTGCACAGTTCTTTCTCCATGACAGTGGTGTTCAATGAGGGCCATGTCTGTTTTTGGTTTTCATGCCAACTTCTGGCCTAAATTACTGAATTATCCCTAACGTTTATGCCATTTGACATTTTACCTCCATTTCTTGATCAGCGCATGAATGACAACCAAATTGTCCATATATATATAAAACATTGGTGATCTTGAAACTGTGACTGTGATCTTATCAATGAGTGAACCAGTGTTGGTGTATAGAACCAATTAGTCATTTAGCCAGGGTATTGGTGGAAACAAAAACGTGCGCACATGCACCAGCCCTCCCATGCCAGAATTCCCTACCCCTGCTCCATGACGTCTGAAGGGTATTTATTTCCCAACCGCTACAGCTGCAGTGGATGCTGCTGACGTTTGTGCTTTCTCAACTGCGCTAGCCCTTTCTGCTTACCTGTCTCCCAAACTGAAAATACTGTCTTATGTTTGAGTAACTGGTTGTGTTGCTCGGGGTCCCTTGTTTTACTGTGTGGCCATCATATGTCAGCCTTGTGCCTGTGATCATATGTCTGAATAGGAATCACCTGAAATATGATGTTCTTTTATTCAAGGATACTGACATATGTAGCTTTACATCAGTTCAACCTGAGCAAATCAATGATGTCCTTTTGCTTTTTGCAGAGATGTAATGTAATGAGACTGAGTTTTACGGCAGAGTTTTGTAGGGCCAGCTGTATTCCCTTTCCATGCCTGTTCCAATGTACTCTGTTTGCTACATTCATAACCGCATGATAAATATATAACAGGAATATACTGCATAAGTAGATGTTTATAATTTTCATTGCATATATCTGTGTGTGTGTGTGTGTGTGTGTGTGTGAGAGAGAGTGTGTGTGTGTTTGTGTGTGTGCACTAATCTACCATATGTCTGTGAGTGTGTGTGTGTGTGTGTGTGTGTGGGTGTCTGTGTGTGCCCTAATGTACTGTATGTCTGTGACCGTGTGTATGTGTGTGTGTGTGTGTGTGTGTGTGTGTGTGAGTGTGTGTGTGCACTAATGTACTGTATGTCTGTGAGTGTGTGTGTGTGTGTGTGTGTGTGTGTGAGTGTGTGTGTGTGTGCACTAATGTACTGTATGTCTGTGAGTGTGTGTGTGCGTGTGTGTGTGTGTGAGTGTGTGTGTGTGCACTAATGTACTGTATGTCTGTGAGTGTGTATGTGCGTGTGTGTGTGTGTGTGTGTGTGTGTGCACTAATGTACTGTATGTCTGTGAGTGTGTGTGTGCATGTGTGTGTGTGTGTTTGTGTGTGTGTGTGTGCACTAATGTACTGTATGTCTGTGAGTGTGTGTGTGCGTGTGTGTGTGCACTAATGTACTGTATGTCTGTGAGTGTGTGTGTGCATGTGTGTGTGTGTGTGTGTGTGCACTAATGTACTGTATGTCTGTGAGTGTGTTTATTTCCCCACGATGCCTTGCTGGCAGTGGAGGTTGCTGACGCCTGCAGTTGTGTCAGGCAGGAGAGGATGCATTCAGGCGCAGGGCGCTGCAAAGTCAAAGCCGGGCCCCAGACAGCTCCGCATACACAGCACATCCTGGGCCAGGAGGCAGAGCACACAGCAGCGTGCCCATGACAGCCATGGGACCGCAACCCAGCACGCATCCCAGGGGGGCACTAATGAGGACAAATCTCTCAATCACAGGTACCCCTGAGGATGGGGGTAAAGCCCTGAATCAGGGGTACCCCTAAAAAACCAGCGAGGGATGGGGTAAATCACAGGGACAAATCACTGAATTTGCAATAGACCTGAAAAACAGACACTGGGCGGGAACAAGTCCCTGAATCATTGGCAAAACTGAGAAACAGGAAGGGGAAAGGTGTGATGTGAGGTGTAAATGGATTTCAAAGCAGATGGAAAGTGGGGGGGATAGCGCGGAGTGGCAAAGTTGCACTTTCCTCATTGGGCCACTAGAGGGTGCTTTGACTCTTTGCAGATCTGTGGCTGGCGCTCTCCCCAGAGACCATAGCTTTCTTTAGTTTGTCTTCAACTTTTTTGTACCCTTTTCTGCTGTTTGTTTGTTCTTGGACAGTTCTTCCCTCATCTTCATCCAACACCGTCTGACTCTTCTGTATTCTGTCAATGAATATGTGTGAAGGAAATGACGGACATCAGGACGAAGGGGCAGTCCACATTCATCGAGGTCACCCCTCTCTTGCACCCATTGCACGTAACTACCTTCATTTTGTCTGACAGAGAGCAGCAAATCACATGAGTGGGCCTGTCCGGACTCATGGTTGAGAGAGTGAGCAGCAGGTGAGCAGAAATGCGGGCGTGGGGGTGGGGGGGGGCGGTCTGGGGTGAGTGGGGTGATGTCCTCTCATGAGTCACACCACAGCTGCAAGTGGTGGGAGTGTGACTTCTCACTTCTCACACCACTCACGGCCCATGCCATAATTCACACATAGCAGCCTTCGAGTGGGAGGAACCAGAGCAATCCGGTCTGCTGCGCGAGGCCCTGTCTTTACGGCTGATGTACTGCCACTTCAAAGATCTCCTACGTTTGTTTGACATTACGGGGTACTGTTGCCGATTTCGCCTTCAATAAACGCAGATTTACGGTATGAGAACAATGCACTCACGTAGTGCTTTCACTTCATCTGATGTAAACGATGGGACTGATGCAAATATTCCCCACGCCGAGACAGATTCATCGCATAGAGGAGCTAAGAGCCTGGCCATGGTGACACTGAGGAAGACCTCTTGATATGATATCTCTCATATGTCACGCAAACTTTCATTCTCCATTTCTCTCGGTTTTAAACAGTGTGGGACTGCATTCCTCTGGCAGTAACCTCCTGGCTATCTTGTTATTGTGAAGCAACGTGATAACGATTAGCGCAATATCCCTTCGGGTTGTCCCCTCATGAGACAATAGTCATGAAAATATGGAGTGCTTGATCCAAACCAGTGTCTGGCACGTTGGCCGCAGCGGAGCATGCCAAACGTATGAAAGCGCTGATTCCCCTCGCGTGCTCTGTCAGTGGAACGTTTGTTTCCATCTGGCATTCTCCTAAGCGCCCATTTCTGGCACAAAGGCGGCAGTGGTCACTTGTGCCTTCAGCGGTTTCGGTCCGGTTTATTGGTTTTATTCATGTTCAAAGGCATTCCTCTTGGCTGAAGCCTACGCAGTTCCCTTCTTTAAAAACACAGGGAAGATCCACATGCCTTCAACACCAGAGCGTGTCATGGAGTGTGTCATGTAATGTGGAGTAAGAGGTCCTGGCAGCCATTACAATTATCCATCATTCCCATTCAGTGACTCACACTACTGCCAGGAAATGGAGGCCTCATATCATGTTTTATTCTTTTTCATATGGCCTTGCTTTTGTTGCTTCAAAATTCAGGCACAGAATAACCAGAATAACTAGAAGGGTGTTGATTCAAGTCCCAGCAAGTACTGCTGTATGTACTTGCTTTTGTAATGTTAATTGCTGTTTTAAATATCTCAAACTGTGCAAATTAAAAACTGTCCAGGAAGCATTTCTAGAAAAATTGTTGTCACACATGTAGTCAGAGATGCGTTGGATTAGACCTGCCATACCACTTTAAAACAGTTCTCAGGTTTTTTTGGTTATTTGTTTTTTGTTTCTTTTTATGGGGAGCTGGGGGGGGGGGGGGGGGGGGTCAAGGATCCTCCCCCATATAAGGCACATATTGATTAGATGAAGGTATAGATTGATTTCTGGCAACAGTACTCAAAGATGGACAGAAGTGTCAGGGTGGGGTCGAGGACAGGGAATTAATGGAAGCACTATATTCCCCTCATTCATTCCATTAATGCCCCCCCCCCCACACACACACACACTCTGAAAATGTCCTGTGGGTCCAATATCCTCTGAGTGCTCCTCCCCCTCTGTGCTTGCATCATCTTCCTGTCAAAGCTCTTTTATGAATTTCATTAATTGCTTTCTTGGGTTTAATTTGGCTGAGCCCCAGATGGATTCCCCTGCTTGTTTTACACGGAGAGCGTTTGTTTGATGGCGGTTGTAGGAGGAGGAGCCACACTCACAGGCTCTTATCGCCAGTCAGCCTGCTCCGCCTGTCAGTCCATCTGTGGAAAACTCATGGCTAAATGCCTTCCTCTATTGTTTAACTGACCTGGGAGCTGATAACCTTTACAGTGTGGGTTTGATTCTGAGGAAGCTGGGTCCACCAGCGCTGTTTCTGCCAGATGCTACATCATAGTTCAGACTAAAGCGCTGCTTCGCGGCAATGTTGCTGTGATGCAAAAGGTTCAGCAAGTGTACAGCATCTTACATTCTGTTTATTTCAAGCTACAAACGTGCTTCGTGACAACAGTATTTTCTACTGAGATTCAAAAGCAGTTTGTGACACAGGAGCAAGAGACAACAAGGGTCCCTGGATTTACTGGGTGCATCTGTCCCATGGGTGACCGTCTGTACGAACGGAGAAGATCTAACCTGACTGTTGGGTCATAGGGCATGCGTGGGCTGTGCAGAGTAGACTTGTGTGAATTCCGTGAGAGGCACGGTTGAGTGGGATTTGACACCAGGGAGGCTCTAAACCCATGGAATCACTTTGACTGCTGTGTTGTTTCAGATATGCGTATCTGTGATGCCACAGCCTCCTGTATTCAGCCAGAGTGAGAAGAAAGCAGAGACAGGCACGGCTTGGCATCGTGTCAAACTCAGTTTAATCTCTCTCTTCAGGCGGAAGCTTTCAGTGTCGTGTTTTCCTCTGTAGACCTCTGAAATAAACAGAATTTTCTCCTGATTGGAGAAGCACAGAGGTGTATTTTTCTTTTTTTTCTGAAACTAGGAGAAAACTGGAAGCTGTGCAGAAGCAAGAACGCATTGCAAATGGCAACCCACAGGAGTGAGGGATCATTATTTGAATTGTGTAGTGGGGCAGGCAGCTGGTGAGATGTTGAGATGTCTGTTGCACCAGGGACCTGACAAGGCCAAGGCAAAGTCACAACGGGGGCCTTGATCACTGAATCGCAGGTAGTTAATGCCCCAAGGTCAATGCCCCGAGGTGCAAGCCATCGTCACAAAGCCCGTGTCCATCTGTCATTGGAACATGGCAGTACATCGTTGCCATAGAAACGGGTTGCTGCAGTCCACTGACCACACTCTTGTGCATATCTGTACACAGAACCTTGCAGAGGTGTGATATACCACCGTTTGTATGCTATGTCATATGACAGGTACTCTGTGTTTGGTGAGATTTCTCATGTGACAAGCTGTGACAAGCTTTGTGAAGGTGCTGTGTGTGTTCTTGTGTAGTTGCATGGAAGTACTGAAGGGTGTTTGCAACTGACCTGACTGTGTGTGTCTGCTTGTGCCTGCGCGTGTGCGTACTGTGTGTGTGCATATTTGTGCATCTATTCATAGATGTGCATGTGTGTCTGTTTTACTGTGTAGATTATAAATATTCTTATGTTATTTATGAATGCATGATCTGTTCAGGTTTCATAACATGAAAGCCTTTAATCTCCGTTTAAAACCAGCCTCATGCACTCATATCTGTTTCTGGGTCATTACGTTATTATATCACTGTTAAGAGGAGTAGCAAGGAACAATAGGTCATTTTTTAAATACTTGATGTGTAACTTGCCATTGGGTGGATTTAGCATTAAGGTAGCAAGCCAACTGAGCTTGTCTCTCCATGGTGAGCTACACCCATAGATATACAATGTGCATTGAGTACGATGGTCTACAACAACAAAAACAGAAACAGTTGTATGTATGCAGGAGGTGGTCTTCCAGATTCCTTGTTAAGAAGCTACATATCAGAAAGTATAGAAACGGTTGACAATATTTGCTTGGAAGTCACAACCAGCTCTCATGTCATATAAGATACACATCTCACAAACAATGGCAAACATGTTTGAATTATGCAAGATTGTTTTTCCTCAGTTGTCATAATGTTAGATAATTAATTCAGTAAGTGGTTCCCTAACCAAATACTGTGAGGTAATGAGAATTTCACAGTTTTTAGTGTATTTGCAGTCACTTATCATAATGTGTTTTTGTGTGTATGTGTGTGTGAGAGAGAGAGAGAGAGAGAGAGAGAGAGAGAGAGAGAGAGAGAGAGAGAGAGAGAGAGAGAGAGAGAGAGAGAGAGAGAGAGAGAGAGAGAGAGAGATCTATATGGTGTGATTTATTCTAAAATTATCCAGGACTAAACATAAGACCAATCACGGATGATTTAAGTTCTTTAATGAGAGGGTCAGAGAGAAAGTATTAGTCACTCTGAGCTTAGTGAGTATTGATTGTAAGTCATGAATTCTTACAGAAAAATAACCTTGTGTGGCTTCTGTGAAAGAAATTTGACTCATTGGCATGACTACCAGTCATTGTTAGTTGTGGGAGGAATGTCCCAAGAGCACTGTCCTGATTCGCAACATATTTTAGTCCAAGACGAATTCCATTTTCATATTAGAGGATATTTTCACACATGAAAGTACACTGCTTCCCACCCCACACTCTCCATCGTGACGTTGTTCTATATTTATACACTTAATGTATAGAGCACACTCTCAAGGCTAATGTGCGTGCATGCACGTTCCCTTTTTTTCCCAGAATCAGACGGCGCTTGTTGAGATCTGTTCTTTCCGGATCGGCCCTAAACAGGCTGAGGCACGGGTTCTTCCGGATAGGTCTATTACCCTAAGTGATGACTCAGAGTCGCAGTGTCTTAATTCGCCGGGCTCGCAGCGGAGGATGTGGAAGGGGTAATTGCTCTGGCGCGCGGTGAGGTGAGGGAGCAGCGACGGCGCCGCGCCCCGCTGCACTGCGTACGCTGATTGGAAGTGTCACCTGGCACTTTGAAACATTCCGCCGAGATATCTCCACTCCGCTCTCCGGCACCCCCGCCTCCCTCTGCTGCTCTCTGTTTCTCTCTCTCTCTCTCTCTCTGTCTCTCACTTTCTTTCTCTCTCTCTCACACGCGCTTTCTCTCTCTCACACTCTCTTTCTCTCTCTCTCTCTCTCTCTCTCTCTCACTCTCAAGTTCAAATTCAATTACCAAATTTTGTGTAGTGGAAGCATACTGTGTTTTAAATGGAAGCATTCATCAATGAATTGATAATGGAAAGAAAATGTGATAATAATAATAATATTACGAATAATCATCATCATCATCACTATCATCATCACCCTCCTAAAACAACCCTTTAACTGATTCCAAAGTATCCTATGGTCTTTAACATGCAAATCCTGCTTGAACTTGAATGGATGTTTTTGTGATGAAGAAGCATTTTAGAAATGCATTTCCACATTTTCCCCCAGGCTGTATTAAGTTGTAAACAGGGGGCATATTGACTGAGGCTCCCTTAAACGGTGGATTAAAATACATGGAACAGCAATACAAATATTTTGTTTTTGATTTTTATTTTCTCATAGAACTACCTTTGGTGCCCTCTTAACCATGAGTGTGAGTTTACTTTTTGGTATTTGGTGCATGTACTGTAGTCTACAACAATGACCATTGGCCTCAAATTGTCCCTTGGGCAATACATGATGTGTTTATTCTGTTATTGCACACTTCTCAAATAGGCAATATAGCTCATCCAAAGGGAGAGCAGTCCTGTAGGAACACTCTTACATTCCCTTGCTAGTATTCAAACCAAAGGCGTCTCAACAGGACTGCCTAACAAAACAGCACTACAGAATCAATCTGTTGTAAACATTTAACACATCTAAAAGGATACTTTTCTGGTGCCAGCAGGCAGCATTCAGAAGACAAGGTGACAAGGCTTGTAGCTGCTGTACAAACCCATGGAGATCTGTGCGTCTCATGCTCCAGTAAACAGTGGTTTAAATTATAGACTGCTCTTTCTCTTTGTGTTTTTTGGTTAATGTATTATTGAAAATGATTATTATTTGTTTACTGAGAGATGCAAGCCATGCGTGAATTTAATAAGAATGCCCCAAAAATATTTATCAGAGAGATGAGCTGTAACATACGTGCTTGTAATATATGCCTTTATTATCTCAAAGATAGTTTTATTTATTTATATACTATTTACAGTATGGGCATGGAGGTTTTAAATGGCAGATTTTTGGATTTATTTAATTAGCCAGTAGCTAATTGTGAATGCACATACACATGTGCTGTATAGATATTCTACATCTTAATACTGGTTATGTACACAGCACACCAGCAGGGCAGTATGTTGTCTCCAATAATGAATATCTATTTTTCTCCTGAGGAATATGTGGTGTAACAATACTAAGTACAAGAGTATTGAATAAACAATTAATATGTATTAATGAGAGTAACAGATCATTTCATACATTATTTGTTTCTTAAAGGCCTTGTCAGTGGTAACCTCTTCCACAGTCTTTGCCGTCCTACTTGCTAATGTATTCTTTGTTTGTGACCATTCCATTTGTTAGTTAGTCTCAGTCTCTTTGTATGCTTGCGTAGATTCCAGAGGCTTTGTCAGAGCTTAAGCATGCATTTCTGAATGGAAAAAGTCACCTCATTATACAGCACATTCTGAGAGGCCTTGGATGTTTGATTGCCATCTTGCAGATATGTCAGGGAGACGAGAATGTACAGACACGGTTTGATTGCCATCTTGCAGATATGTCAGGGAGATAAGAGAATACAGACACGGTTTGACTGAAAGGTCATAGACATGTAGCCAGAGGGCGAGGAAGGGTGACAGAGTGGAGAGGAACAGCATGTGCTGGCATCATTCCCGGGGCTCCTGCGTTCTCTCTACATCCTCTATACACACTTTCACTCTCTTTCTCTTTCTTTCTCTCCCCTTCGCTTTCATTCTCTGTATATTCCTTTCTGTCTTTCTCTCCCTCACTTGGTGAGCCATGAAATTGATATGCTCATTAAAAATGGCCTTGATGTGAAAGTTCTCTGCTCAGGGTTTGAATGGGACTACCTCCGACTGCTTCACTTGTGCTTTGTGTTGTCATTTTGTTATCTACTTACATAGGCACTGTCACACGTGTGCATTTTCTCATTGAGACATTTTCAATGGGTTTTTTTTCAGTGATTTTACTTTTGCTGAAAGTCATGTGACTACATCCTCCAATGGGATTACTACTGGACTTTGCCAGGAAACTGAGTCCCTCCCACAACTGGGTACCTGACAAGAAAAAAATGGGAGGGAAATGGAAAGAAAATCTGTTTTGAAACAGTAGTTTTATTACCACTCTGAGCAGCATACAGGAGTTTCTGATGAGGTACTTAATGAAGGCTTTGGTTGGAAGGCCTGAATTAGGTCCAGACTTAGGAGAACAGGCTCAAAATCCTTCTTATTATTCACTTCTCCTTGAAAGTGGACAGCCTGGAGTTCTACCCCCTCTCTTTTCTCTCACTCTCTCAGTCACTCCTACTCTCAGCTCTGTGACCCTCATGTACAGTAGGCCTCTGGAGACATTCTCATGCATCATTACCCTTCACCTACCCGCTGGATGAAAGCAGAAAGCCAGGATGAATCCCAAGGAAAAGATACAGCTAAGAGCTCAGATGTGGAGATCCTGCTACACACGTGATCCTCTTTGTGAGGTCTCTGTAATGCGGGCTCTCACCAACCCCCTCCATCTCACCAGCCTGTGAATGCTCAGAGCTTCTATATGACTCTACCACACATCTGAGGCTACCACAGATGGAAAGTTTTCCTGGGCCTGTTACAAACAGATGTTGGTACATCCTCTTAGGGCCAGAAACCATGTCTTACATTTTTGGATTTTCTTCAGAACATAATGGTTCGCTGTTTTATCATCTAACTAGCTCACACACTCATACTTATACTGGTACTATAGGAACATGTTTTTAGGTCAAAAATATGTTTTGAGGATCAGTATTCTAGCCCACTGTTGCAGTCCCCCCCTGGTTTAGAGCTTGGGAAGTTTTAGGCCCAGTTTCACAGACCCAGAATATAATTTAATTTTGAATGGAGATTCTCCATACAAAACTCAATTTAGTCTACAGATTAAGTACTAAACTTAATCTGTGCCTGCAAAGCTGGGCCAATGTGTCCATTTTAACAGTTAACAGAGACAAAACTTTAAGTTAAGGGCCTGCCATTACCTCAGGGATGAGGTGAAATGGCTGCTGCATGCTGTTTGTGTGGCTGAAGATGCCACATAGAGCGATGAGAGCACTGTAGGACAGTGAGGGAGTAGAGGAAGAAGTGGTGCTCTGTTTAATATTTCACTTTCTGGCTGCACTGAGGGCAGCAGCGATATGTGGTCTGCAGAATATCACCCCGCAGCCGTGCTGATGGAGGGAAGAATCACCCTCAGAAACCCCTACATCACAAACCTGCAGAAGGAAAAGAATGTACCATTTCAGCAAGCGACGCTCAATCCTCGTCCTACCCCAACCCCCAACCGTCTCAGCCTTCCCCTAAAAAAACAATCCTCACACAAAATGTAAAGATAAATGTCAGATGAATGGAGGCAAGAGATGAAAAAAGGCTTTGGCATGGAGGTGTAATCTGTCCCCCTCCCCCCCCCCCCCTCCACACACACATACACACACACACCCTCTGCCCCCCTGCAGACAGTTTTAATCAGGGGTCCCTTTTGCATTGCGATGGGTGTCTCTGCAGGACGTTATTTATTGGCCGTGATGAAATCTCCTGAAGTCTGCACTCTCGTTCACTCCCATTGATCTTGTCCCGGTCTTCCAGGCTGACAGCCCCCGGGACCTCCCTGCCCCTCTCTGCTCCGATGACCCTCCCCCTCTGTGTGAGCGGTACGACTCTCTGCTGTTCCTCAAGGGGGAAGTGGGGGTGCTCACTGTCCAGAACCTATTCCCACCAAATTCAGAGCGTACATTGAAAAGCCGACGCACATGTTGTTTTTTTTTCCCGTTCTCTCTGTGTGCTCCCCTCTACGGGTGGGGGCCCGTGCGTGGTGGTGCAAAGCTGAGCGTTCCGAGGGTGTTTATTTTTACAGAAACTGGATCTCTTCCTCGCTCGCACGCGGGATGATAAATGCTTTCTGAGGGGCTGGGCAATCCCGGAATGTTCTGGCTGTGATGGGAAACAGGTGTGTCGGCCGGCTGGGTCACCGCCCCCCCCCCCCCCCGGCCCTCCCCGGCTGGACAGAGCTCGCTCCCCGCTCAGACAGCGTACACCCAAGGCCCTCGCTCTGGAGTACAAACAAAAGGTTTCACGGAATGATTGTTTACTCAGATGCAGTTTAAAAAATGCTTTTTCCAATCACTACAGCAGAAGCTGCATCCTGTTTTTCCCTCCCACACAATGCGCACGGTGTTAAGAACAGTGGAAGTGACACTGAGCTGTGTGAGTTTTATCACCCTTTGCGATTGTGACTCCCTGTGAATCTGGAGACCAATGTGGGTGCTGTGTCTTTTTAAATATTATTACTGTGTATACTTTTCTGACATGGCTGTACATGATTTCATTGACCAGGCCAGTCAGCCTATCATATCATTTTAAAGTCTGGTCACATGGATGTCCAATTATCTGCTTGTTGATTACATACCCCACCTTCCTCTTCGGCACGTCATTTTAGCCAAGTCGACTCAATGTATTTCCTCAATGTACCAACTCAATGGAGCTTAGCGATTGCAGTTAATTCAGGTCTAAAAGCATTCAGAAATCACCTGTGGGGAGAATTACATTCACATGCATAGATTGCAGATTGAATAAAGCACACCCAGGGCATATCACACAAATCTAAAAATGTTATCATATTCATCTCTGCCTTTACAGCCAGCCCCTTTCCTTCCCCATTCTGTTCTCTGACAAAATGAAAGCCTACCTGGCATCAAAGCATGCCACTTGAATTAATCAGGAGAGTAAAAGGTATGCTGGAGGGAGAGAGAGAGAAGCAGGGAATGTGGGTGTGCTAACAATCGTGTCAAGTGTGCATGGAGCTATAAATCACAGACGCTTTCTCTCCGTTTCAAATGCCAGAGTGATGCCTCGGAAAATTCACGCCAGATGCCATGGCTTTTGGTCCATGAGTGTAGTTATTACTCTGCTAAATCTGTTCTGTGTTAAGAGCACACTGCAGAATTAATACTCTGCCACCAGTCTGTGCTGTTTGTAAAAACTGTTAATGGCAAACCTGCAAGTCCTCATCCTGCTTGATGTACTGTATGTTTTCACTGAGGCGTACAGCCATGCCCCTTTTTTACCTCATCTATAGATCCATATCCACCCCCACCCGCCTGCCTGGCTCATCTCCTCCCCTCACATGCACAAATGTAATGTGATGAAATGAAACGGCAGAGATCCACCCAGGTCAAGCATTAAAACCAGAGAGAGGAAATGGTGGCCTGGCTTCTTCATCCAGGTACACAGACCCACAGTGTACATCTGTTTGGAAAGCTGTTTGTGCATAGTCCACAGCCATGCCCCCTCCCCCACTCCAACTCTGCGCTTCCTCACGCTGATCACAGGTGCTCTCGGCTGTCACGCTGTTTCCAAAACCCAGCAGGCCTGCTGCTGCAGAAATCTAACCCTCCCCCCACTCCCTCCGTGCCTGGAGCCAAAATGGCTGCACGTTTGTTTGTCGTGCATGAATTTATGTATTTATAATGTCACGGTCGCTTTTGGCGAAAGCGGGCTCCGGATCTGCCTCGGTTCTGAACGTGAGTGCCAACAAGGCGGCATTGTTCACAGAGGAGAGCTCCGTCACGCGGGGCCGCTCCCAAGCTGGTGGCGCAGGTGGTGTGTGGAGGGGAAGGGGCTCTGGCAGCCATTCCGAAATGTAATCTGAGTGGCTGGAAGCCAACAGGGCGCTCTTGCAGGCATTAACACACTAGCCGAGACTTCAGCCCATCGAAGGTTTCAGAAACTATATTATTCTTTTACAGCCTTCTACAGGCCCTCTTTGTTAAAATGGCTGAGTCTTTTCACTTGAATGCAGCTATTCAGTGCAACTGACTGCAGCCTGCAGGGTGTAAATCTCTCCTACATGTCTCTCTCTCTCTCTTTCTCTCTCTCTCTCTCTCTCGCTCACACACATGTACACAGTCCTTCAGAAGCTGTTTCAGCTCCACATTCCCAAACCTCTTCTGTTTTCCCACCCCCCTCTTTCTCCCATTTCCCCAGATGTGGCTCAGTAAGGCAGAGTTCCGGCATATTCTCGCCCGGAGGGGTGGATGGATGTGTCTGTCACGAGGCAGAGCTGGAGGTAGGGGTGATTCTCTTTCATCAGTGGGGATCGACTTCCCCTCAGAATACAGGTCTGGGACTCCACCATCCCAACAAGGAGTCAAAAATAACACAAACAGAAGCCTCCCGACCACCTGCGATACCACTCCTATTGATGTCTCCAAGGAAGTAACCTCATAAACAGCCTTACAATGTAACTCCATGTTACAGCCATGGAGCTGGGAACACCAGCCATTTCGATTTACACAAGGACCTGTTATATCTGCTACATGATTGCTGATTAATTCCCATTAGAGCTTTCATTAAAATATTAATTTCTGCTTGCTAATGAAATGCCTTCAGAGAGCTCTCACGCCAAGGAATTCTGGCTTGCCCTGGTTTTTGATTGAAGCAAGATCGTTAGCCTGCAATATGGGACACAGCAGGATGAGCAGCCCATGCTTATCCGGGGAATTCTGGAAGGAAGGAAGCGGTGGCAGTATCTGTCGAGAAATCAATCAAACAAATCAAAGAGCTGCCTTTAATGCCGGCTTCATTGTTACGCAGCGCGCAGTAAGATTCCCCATCCATTTTTAGGATGATAATGGTTGCTGCCAGGCAACTAATCCATAGGGGCCCGTCAAAAGCGGCTTTGCACCATGGCCTGTGAGTCTGAATTCTCTCCTGTCGTCTTTGGGAATTGAGGGCTTCTCCGGATGGGAATGATGGGATTGTGTGAGAGACAGGCTGTGTGTGCAGTGTGAGGGATCAGGCCTGTTGTGTGGTTGAGGCCACTCTGGGCCCACAAGCCTGTATCCATAATGAGCACTAGCTCCTCTGACAGAATCACTTTCAGCCTGGAGGCATGTGAGGCAGAAGTGGAGCGGGATTGGCTGGCTCTAACCTGCTTAAGCTCCGCTCAGCAGAAAAGGGACGTGTTGATATGCGATATGAGTCCTCCAGGTGGGCTCCAGCCTGCTAGGAGAATCGTTAAGATTAATGTCCTGAGACACTTGGACAAGGCTCTGAGTGTGTGTGTGTGTGTGTGTGTGTGTGTGTGTACTGTATATGTATGCATGTATGTGTGTACATGCGTGTGCATGTGTATGTGCCTGTGCGTGTGTGTGTGTGTGTGTGTATGTCCGTGTGTGCGTATGAATGTACAGTATGTGTGTGCGTGTGTGTGTGTGTGTGTGTACCTGTGTGAAAAGGCAGTAACATGCAGCTATGATAAATCAAATTCTCTCAACCTGCAATCTTTGCAATCACTTGCCTTGTTTTGTCCTCCATGCAATATAATGAAGGATAATATAATTAGGGCTGGTAAAAGGGTTGTTTGTTCCAGGAAGAACAAATGATCATTTGGGAGGGTTTGGAAACCATTATGTTTTTTTAGTTTCATATTCCATTTTCACAGAAATCCTCTTGATTCAACATTATAAAAATGCTAATAGATAATGAGCTTTACAGTATCATGAGACTTCCTGAGAATTCCCTCCCCTGCATAATATAGTGAGTTTTATAAAACATAGCTAGGCAGTTAAGCTATATAACTACACAATATTGCATGCAATGTAAAGATTACATTCAAATTTATTTAAGTGTTTATAATGTAATGTTTAATACAATTGGATGTATTTGAGGTTTTGTAGTTCCTAGTTTTGAAGTTATGATTATTTAAAATGTAAACCTTTTTCTTCAACCTGTCTCTGCCCGCTCCTCCCTCAAGAACCTTATATTAGCAGTCTCATAGCCTAACTCACTATATAGCTAACAACAAAGCTTTTAGCTACAGCACAGCTGTATGCCTGCTTACTCTGATTAGCTGGGCAGGAATGTCCATTTGTTTAGCTTTGGAAAATTGCAAATGGTCATTAAGACATTAGTCACTAGTTGCCGAACCCCCTCCCTTCACAGACAGGGGATGGGGGAAGGGAGACGGGGGGAAGCTTGCGGTCTCTAAGCTCCAACTGAGAAGGGACCTGACACATCAATCACACGGACATACACACCACCCCACGGCCTCAGCCCCCATCCCCCAGCCCCCATCCCCCAGCACAGGTCAGCAGCACTCAATCAGGGGCCACTGGGACGGGACTGGGCTGGGGGCCAGGCTCCAGGCCTCTCCCCTGTAACCCACAGCTCCACAGACAGGGAGTGGTGACGGGTGATTTATTTATTCAATAATGGCACATCCAGACAAGCAGGGCTGTGATCATGGTTACCCAGGCCGCAACTAGACACAGTGGAGAGAGGGGGTTGGGCATTTCAGTGGGGGAGGAGAAAGAGAGTTATCTACACCCTCCATGCCTGTGTGTCCCTCCACGGAGAAATGGTGTAAAGGTTATTGACTAATGTGCTGGCCAAGGCCCGCCTCCACCAGCCTTACTTCTGTACTGTACACTGGAGTTGAATTTCACTCATGCACAGAGCAGCACTGGACAAAAATACCCAGGTATTCATAGCCAGGATGAGGTGTGAATGAGTTACATTAACCTCAAATCTCAACACTTGTTGGCATGCTTATTAGCCCTTCAAAGGCACCAGCACCCACTGTATACCACTTCCATACATTTACTGTCCAGTCTACAGTTTTTATTGTATTTGTTTATTTATTTGTATATCTGTACATTTCTTTGAAGAATACAGCATGAATGCTAATCCCCAATGTGTTCTTATTTTTTCCAGGTGTAAAATAGGATTATGCAGTTTTTACATAATTGTTTTGGCAGGGTAATGAATGCGCGTATGTGTGTGTGCACATGTACTTGTGGGTGTGTTTGTGTGTGTGTGTGTGTTTGTATTTGTATTTGTACACTTGTGTACATGTGTGTTTGTTAATTTGAGTCTGTGAGGGAAAGCTATCCATAACAGGTCTATCATATTAAAGTACTTATGGCTCTACTGTACCGGCACTGGAACATATGCTGCCTTGGAACCCTGTGGTCAGTGAAGGGTTAACCAGCCAGTGTGCTGTACTGTGTTTTATTCCTCTCAGAACGCATCATTAATTAACATGCCATTATCAGGCCTGAAAGCCTGCCTGGTCGAGATTAATGTTGCAAGGAACTGCTTCTGGGCCAAAGGTCGCATCCTGTGTGTTAATCACCATCGACCTCTGGCCCCTCTGAGGAAACACTGGAGAATGGGCACATTATTGCCACCAGACTGGGCACCAATTATGAGCAGAATAAAAAAGAGAAGAAAAGACAGCCAGACAAGTGTTTGAGGGGAAGAAAGAAAAAAGAAATAGTTGGAAACAGATATGAAGAATCTGAAAAGAAACTGAGAGGAGGAGCATGTATGACCATAATGCACTGCTCTGAGACACCGCTGACATAAACATCAGACAGAAGGTTACATGTCCTCCCATCCCCCACTCCAGACAGACACACGCATACACAATCTGCTTCACTGACTGTTTCTCCCCCAAGACCTTCAGGGAGACAATTTCCCATGTTTTTTTTTTTTTTACTATTTCCAAATAATCATTACACCTTCCAAAGTTCCTCCCCATCTTTTCTCCATGCAGAGAGAGAGAGAGAGAGAGAGAGAGAGAGACAGAGAGGGGGGGGGGGCGGGGGGGGAGAGTGAGCTTTCTAACAGGTCAGTAATGATTCATGCTGTCTGGTATCAATGTCCGGGATGACTAAAGTCCAGTTTTGTTTCATTGATGAGTAAGCTGTTTTCTCCATCTAGCAACAACCCTTAGACATTTAAGGTTCACCAATTTCTTATAAGGGGGTAGGCATTATTATATATTATGGATCAGATCAGACATCATCAGACATTTGGAGATTATGACCTGGATTTGTCCTTTGACATACATTTAAATTCAAATTAATTTCTGGAAATGGAAAGTTTCTGAAGTCGCAAATGAGCAGCACACCCACATTTCATTGTTACAGACAAGCAGACATTTATTTTTAATTTAATAAACACAAAAATATTTGAAGTCAGTTTTTGAGTAAGGGCCAGGCCATTTTGTTTCAGAAGGCATAAACACTCTGGCGCATTACAGCGATGCTGTTGACGGATACTGGCGGAATGTCAGGCAGCAGCTGTGTCTTGAGGGATGGTGTTAATAAGATCTCAGATCTGCTTTGTCATGGCCAGTCTCGGGGGACAGTCTGTGAGAGCTGATATAGGTCTGTCACGGATCCTCCTGTGTCACTTCAGTCACAACAGAACAGCTCCATTCCACGGGACGGGTTTCCTTGTTATCAGCCTCACGTCCGTTCTAGCCGAAGCTGGACTGGGATAAGAGAGCCTAATTGAAGGCAACCCGCTTAATCAAAACAATAATGCAAAGCCTGAAAAATATACAAGTATTGAATAAGAACTGTCCAAAGATGGTAATGCAATCTTGAATGCAGTTCAACTCAACTAGAGCTTTTACCCATTCCTCTAGGATTTTGAAAGAAAAAGTCACCTGGGCAGTTTTGGGTATGCTATTGAATCATATTCAGTCAATTTCTCTAATTGATCATTATTAAACTTTTTAATTGTCTACATTTGGAGCCTACATTAGATTTTTCACAGAAATTAGGGTTTTGGCTTTTGTTTCTGAGCAAGAGGAAGTGGAGAGTTCCTGTTGTACTTTTCCTCACTTTGAAGTTAGCATGAGAGTCAGTTCTGAGAACAGGGCCGGACAGGAGCTGCCAAATGGGAGCTCTCCTCTTCCTGCAGGATTTCCCAACTGCCCGGGATCCCCAGGCCCATCAAAGGTGTGTCACCGATGGGGACCTCCCTGAAAATGTCAGTCACTGCATCTGGTCCACCCTCTTTGCGTCACACTATAAACAGGAGCCCTCAATATAGCTCTTTGTTGATGGATAGGTAGAGACATTTTCGTTTTGATTCCTTTTTTTGCCATTGGATTACCCATTACAAGCAGTCTGTTATTTTATGCTTCACAGCAGGAAGTGTAGGTGTGAGATGAATCACAATGAGGGACATTTTTAAGACATGAAAATACACCTGGTTGTCCCGAACAAAAGGTGAGATTTCTCATGCTGGTAATCTTTTGTTAGTCCTGGGCTTAATTGGCCCAAATGACCATATGCTCATGGTTCTGAAAAGCAGGAGCTTGGAGAGAGATTAAAAAAAAAAAAGCCTGAACAGCAGCAGGGCCAGCACAGAACTAAAATAAATTTGAGCCATCAAGAACAAAAAGAGACTGTCTAGACAGAGTCTGAATCTGCTGGTAGGGAGTTTGGTGTACTTGATACTGGATTCTTTACTGCTGCCTGGCTGTGCTTCTTTGATGTCATTTACTTTGCTTTTAATATAATGGAATATAGATTGCATTGAGGTTCACTTTGGTCGCTTCAGGCCCCGGATAAAAGAACAACAACCCCGACAACCCCGGTTCTGACCTGATTGCAGGAGATCTCACGTGTCGCCCTGCTGCACTCTCAGGGCTGCTTATTATTAATGTATTTATGTATGCTAAAATATGTACATACCACCACCAAACCTCCAAGATGCAGCATCTTATCACGGGAGCTGACCTGATGGAGCGCGACGACAAATAAGGTTGAGGTGGAAAAGGAAAGAAGATAAAAGTGTAGCTATGGAAATGCAAGGAGCACACATGCAACACGCTGGGACAATCGCAGCACGCTACGTGAAATTTGCCCACACCTTCCACCACCAGGGAAATGGAAATGCCCACTGGTGGCATATGGAGTTAATCTTAATCACTTTGATCATTTCTTTTAGAAGTTGATTTTAGTGTTTCTCTAAGCCCAAGCCCCCATACAGAAATGCCACCCACTCCCAAGTGAAAGCATGCTAGGTGTGTGAGAAGTCAGGCTGTAGTTAATTTCTCTAAATAATCTATGCATCTTTGCTTTTTCACTCATCTTGTACTTGTTTCAATATGAGTGGGAAGCTAACGGAAGCTAATCATAGTTTATTATTCATTTTCATTTTTAATATTTATTCATTATTTAGCTTTGTTTTCAGCCTAGAGGACAACTTTTTTGTCTGTCTAAGTCTTTCTTAATCATATTGCGGTGGAGTTGCCTGAAGTCCGGGATGTAGACGTTAGATCTGTCTAGCAACAGCGCGGCTTAAAAATAGCTTTGCCCCTCTATTGTCCTGAAGTAGTTTGTGTGGGGAGCCGGCGTGAGTCACACTGAACAGCAGCGCTCTCTGACAGTCGAAAAGGCTTGAGGCAGCTTGGCAAGACTGGCATTCCAGGAGGGGAGTTATGACCTCAGGGCCCGGGAAGGCCTGGGGGAGGGGCCCTTGACGGGAAGAATTTACTCGAGGGATAGTCCCTGTAATTAGAGCTGTTATGAGGTATGAAGATGTGTAATTTCCTTGAAGCACTGACACTTCCTCTTCTTCTCCCAGGGAGGAGTGGTGCTTTTTAATTCTGAGGCAATTGTCATTTGATACTCGAGAGATAAATGCACAGCGTTTGTCTGTTTCTCTCTTTTTAAGTGCAAGATAGCAAGTCTTGAACATAGTATAGGATTTAAGAATCTAGTGAAACCATGCAAATATATGTATGCATGTTTAATGCTTCTATTTGTTTAACCAGGGTCCTAGATACAGTATTTAGCCTAGTTGTAGGATGCACAGCATATAAATTGTCAAACTGTTTTTCATGTCACAGGTGAGAGCTGTCACAGGCACAACAGTGAAAATTAATTCCAGGCCAGTTATGTTTCTGGAAAGTAACATAATGCCAAAACCTGGGGCCAACAACTCAACCATAAATACCAGCCATTCATTTTTAGGAATTTGATCTTTCCAGTAATGTGTGATGCATAAGATCCAAATCAGGGGAATAAACATGTATATTTAGATTTTGACTGAACAGCCTATTTGATTGTGAAACGTGATACACCAACTGAGAACTGGGAAAGAAAAAAGACCAAGGAGAGTGACTAATCTTGTATAATCAGTTAGGACAGTGACTAATCTGACTAAACTTGGACAACAGCAGTCTCCAAGCTCTTGCCACATTACATTTCCCAATGTAGTCTTATCACTACAGCAGTGATTTAGTTTTGCTAACATGAAACTGACTACTTGTGAATTGTTTCTATATCAGTGATATCAGAGTATGATTTATAGGCTGATGTCTGCTCTCGGTAAGCAGAAATGGGTTTATGGTGATAAGGAGAGGAGTTTTGCTTTAGTGCCGCTTCAAAAAGAGATCACAGTGGCCCTGGCACTTGTCTGTTCTCTGACATAAACTTCAGACTAAAGGATGATAGCACCCAGAGATCTGACACTTCACTCATCACTCAATTCAGCCTAAACCACACACACATGCATTCTCACATGCACACACAGTCATAAACACACACACACACACACACACACGCATGCACACACACAGTCATACACACACATGCACACACACACACAGTCATACAAATACTGACACACACAAATAGCTACATCTACACACACCCAGAGAAACTGATGTCCACTCATACAGACTCTTATACTCTAACTGAAGCACACACACACACACACACACACACACACACAGCTCTAAGAGAGTGAAAGCAGGAGAAAGAACATCCAAGGATGTGAAACAAAACACCTTTTTAAACTTCCTGAGATGCCATTTGTCTTTGATTTTTTTGAATGTTGCAGCAAGGAGCCTAATGTCTCCTGTTTGTGCGTTGATTCTTAGTGTGCTTATTGTAATGCAATACAATTTTGTCAAAAGACATTTCTTTCATTTTGTATAAAATATGTAATATGTTTTTGCATTTGTAAGTATTTTTCTTCAATGCTTATGTAGCTCATGCACTATAAAAATACTGAGAATTAAACCTGCAAGCAGGGTTGAGGGGGCCAAGCAGTCCAACAGGGCAGGGTCGGCATTGCAACTTGGGATCATCGAATCGCCATCGGATCATGTTAAAAGTGTTGCTGTAAGCCCTGATAGAGAAGTATGTCAATTGACCAAAGATTGGGTGTAACTGAGATATGAGCTTACATGCTGTATAGGTCATTTGCCTTTGATTTGCAAAGTATCACCAGACACAAGAATCACTTTTGCTCAGTGAAATACATCAACACATCAAGGCAAAAAGTTGTTTTTGCTTATCGCAGTGACCCCCCCAGAGGTCAAATGACACTAATTCTTTCATAAGTCCTGAGTCCATATACCAAGTTTGGTATCAAAACATCAAAGCGTTGTTGAGATATACCCTCACTTCCTATTTGGTGGCTTAATTTTTGTGAGGCTAGGTCCGAAGATCATCTGTGCCAAATTTTCTGAAGATTGGGAAAACTTGTGAAAAATGTTTAAACCTATCGATAAAATCCAATATGGTGGCCACATCAATGAGTTTGACATGAAAGGTTCCCATGTCTTGGCCTTTGGACCTCTAACAGTATCACCAGACACAAGAATTATTCAAGAAGAAGTGTTGCTGAGTTTCTAACCTCACTTCCTGTTTGGCAAGCTCGCCACCATTTTTGATTAACCCGTTTGTCTCTGCTTTGGGATCTACCAAGACACAACCACACACAAGAATTTTAAGGCAAACACATCTGCAGATGTGGTTTTACTTATTGTGGTGCCCCCCATTGGTCAAATGACACTTTTTTTGCACATCCTCAGGAAGGGGGTACTGAGTTTATATACCAACTTTGGTATCAATACATCAAAGCATTGCTGAAATCTGTGCTCACTCCCTGTTTTAGTGAAGATTGGACATTTCACTAATTTGTGGCCTGTGAATTTTTTGTAATCTTTTTCAGAAAATCCAATATGGCAGAAAATCCAATATGAAAGAAATTGACATCAATGGGTTGACTTCAACTCGGCTTGATCCAAGGAATCCAACAGTACCTCATTTCTGAAAATCAGGAATATGGCTCAAATGCATAAACGTACCTCCAACTTTGAGCCATTGGTGGTGCTAGAGCACTCGAGGTAGAGACATGAATCATGGTGAAAAAAATCTGTCCCCAATTGGGGGGACAAATTTCAAAACCTTTACCATACGGTTCTAGGGGCTGCCATAGACACCCTAGCCAGAAGAAAAAGATGATGATGACGATGAATAATAATAAGAAAAGGTCGAAAGACGCTGTGTGCCTACGCAGTTTCACGGTTTGGCCTCCAATAACATTAAATCCTTGTTGTTTTATATCACAAGTTGATTTTGCACCGCATGTATTTTCTTCAATCCATTCACTTGTGTACATTTTTCTTTTATATATTCAGTGTTTCTTATATTTTAGAATTTATGCCCTTCTAACATGAATCCTACTGACAAAGTGTTTATGATCTGTTACACAAGCTATGCAGGAAAACACACGTGAAGTGATAAAAGAGTTTCCCTGGAGAATAAGATAAAAAGGCATCATTTATCCGTTTCTGGCCCGGTGCCAAGCTGTGAAGGCCTGGCACTATAATCTCGTATTATCATTTCCTTTACTGTGTGCAACCTCAGCCAAATCTGCATTTCTGCACCTCCCCCACTAGTGTGGTCTATGAAGTTCACAGAGAAGGATGTGAAATATTAGGCGGTATGTGTAAAATGTATTCACTCTGTTACCAAGTCAGCCAACCCACCCCCAGCCCCCCTTCCCCTTGGGTTTGGGGGTCTGGTTCCCTGGAGTAACTAGCATTTTGGAAGGAAAAAAACCCTGTTCTTCTTGCTCCTGAGAAGTCACACCTAGGTTATTGATGAGGTGGGGTAATGGGTCGCCCTGCTGTGCTCACAGGCACAGAATGCATAAATCAGACTGGGGGAGTAAAGCAGTGTTGCCCATTTCACTTCTCTCCAAAATGAATATCCATTTCATTATCTTTATTTATGGAAGTCAGGCCCCACTACCTCTCACTGTTTTGGCCCTTTCCCTTTCACAGTCTCGCTTTCTCCCTCTCTGTTTCCATTGATCCTCAGGGGTCTCTTCAAATAGGGTCCCACACTGTCTGCCAAGTCATTTAAGGCTCTGTACTGTGAGAAGAAACCTACCTCTCCCCTTTGGTGTGCCCCTCCCCCCATCAAACATTTCTTGACGGGGGGAGCAAACAACCACAGCACCCTGATATAATGCAACAAGTGTGAGCTTGTAAGACAATGGGAGATAATATTGGCTTCCGAATAATAAATATTAATCACAGAAATTTTCATCATCTTTCCATTAGGTTTAATGATTCTCACCCCTCATCTGAGACTTTGTCTTTGGCCTATTACATCTGACCCTGACCACCTGGTGTGGGGTTGTAAAATAGCGGTAGAAAAAGGTTCACTCCGAATCTATTTGAACTTTTGAAAGGCATATACTCAACTGGGGCTTAATTTGAAGGCCACTAGAAACTGAACACAGTCCCTAGTGTACATTACATTACATTACATTACATTATTGGCATTTGGCACATGCTCTTATCCAGAGCGATGTACAGTTGATTAGACTAAGCAGGAGACAATCCTCCCCTGGAGCAATGCAGGGTTAAGGGCCTTGCTCAAGGGCCCAACGGCTGTGCGGATCTTATTGTGGCTACACCGGGATTACAACCACTGACCTTGCGTATCCCAGTCCTGTACCGTAACCATTACGCTACAGGACGCCCCCAGTGTAAACCCCAGCTATGACCAGCTTGAAATGACTAGCTTCCTGCTGTTTCAAAACATACATGGCTGGTCAAATCATGTTCAGTGTGGAGCTGGACTGAACTGGTTATCCATCTACAATCTGTTTCAAAAACCGAACTTGAGCAGTTTTTTTCAGCAGGGGTATACAGGAGAAAAATCCTTCCTGTACAGTGCCTGTTTCCCCCAAACTCATTATTAAAAGGTAGAGCTGAGGACAGCAGCAGTGCTGTGATTGCGCTGTTCTCTCCTTCAGGCCTTAGTGGGTCCCAGAGTGCTGAGAGGTGCTGGAAGGCTGGAGATGTGAAGGAGTCAGCCATGCGCTCCACGGTTTTTACAGATCGCTCCTGCACTCACACAGCGAGCTGGCGGCCATAACACGCCCTGCCGTGGGCTGCAGCGTGTGACATCCTGCTCTGTTTTTCCCCTCGCTACCCTTCACCACCCTTCCCAAATTACCCAGGAATGAAAAATAACCTTGCTTCTATACCATATGAAATGGCATCACCGTTCCTTAAATAAATAAGTAAATGGGACTCCATGTCAATTTTTGAATGAGGATTCTGTGCTATTTTATTTTATCTATATTTCTAACGCATATTAGCCATGGTTGCTTTGTGAATTTCAATACCTGGAAGTATACCTGGAAGTATGACCTGACACAAGAATCACTTTTGTTAAGGGAAACACATCAACTCTGACGCAAAGTTGTTTTTGCTTATTGCAGCACCCCCCGCCCCCCCCCTCCCCAGTGGTCAAATGACACAATTTTTTCCACATCCTCAGGAAGGAGTCCTGAATCCATATACCAAGTCTGGTATCAACACATCAAAGCATTACTGAGATATGCCCACAGTTCCTGTTTGGTGGCTTTGCTGCCAATTTCGGTTGCCTGTACAGAACAAACAAAAAGTCCATCTGATGAATTTTGTGAGGCTTGGTCCCAACATTACATGTGGTAAATGTTGGGCAAACATTGTGGCCTGTGAAAGATTTTTAAACCTTTCGATAAAATCTAATATGGCGACCGCATCAATTAGGTTGACTTGAAAATGTAACGTGCGATGTGACACAACAATTATTTTCGTTAAAGAAAAAACATACATTTGACATACAGTGGTGTGAAAAAGTGTTTGCCCCCTTCCTGATTTCTTATTTTTTTGCATGTTTGTCACACTTAAATGTTTCAGATCATCAAACAAATTTAAATATTAGTCAAAGACAACACAAGTAAACACAAAATGCAGTTTTTAAATGAAGGTTTTTATTATTAAGGGAGAAAAAAAATCCAAAACCAACATGGCCCTGTGTGAAAAAGTGATTGCCCCCCCGTTAAAACATAACTTAACTGTGGTTTATCAAACCTGAGTTCAATTTCTCTAGCCACACCCAGGCCTGATTACTGCCATACCTGTTCTCAATCAAGAAATCACTTAAATAGGACCTACCTGACAAAGTGAAGTAGATCTTCAAAAGCTACACATCATGCCGAGATCTAAAGAAATTCAGGAACAAATGAGAAAGAAAGTAATTGAGATCTATCAGTCTGGAAAAGGTTATAAAGCCATTTCTAAAGCATTGGGACTCCAGTGAGAGCCATTATCCACAAATGGCGAAAACATGGAACAGTGGTGAACCTTCCCAGGAGTGGCCGGCCGACCAAAATTACCCCAAGAGCGCAGCGACGACTCCTCCAAGAGGTTACATAAGACCCCACAACAAGATCCAAAGAACTGCAGGCCTCACTTGCCTCAGTTAAGGTCAGTGTTCATGACTCCACCATAAGAAAGAGACTGGGCAAAAATGGCCTGCATGGCAGAGTTCCAAGACGAAAACCACCGCTGAGCAAAAAGAACATTAAGGCTCGTCTCAATTTTGCCAGAAAACATCTTGATGATCCCCAAGACTTTTGGGAAAATACTCTGTGGTCTGGCGAGACAAAAGTTGAACTTTTTGGAAGGTGTGTGTCCCATTACATCCGGGGTAAAAGTAACACCGCATTTCAGAAAAAGAACATCATACCAACAGTAAAATATGGTGGTGGTAGTGTGATGGTCTGGGGCTGTTTTGCTGCTTCAGGACCTGGAAGACTTGCTGTGATAAATGGAACCATGAATTCTGCTGTCTACCAAAAAAATCCTGAAGGAGAATATCCGGCCATCTGTTTGTGACCTCAAGCTGAAACGAACTTGGGTTCTGCAGCAGGACAATGATCCAAAACACACCAACAAGTCCACCTCTGAATGGCTGAAGAAAAACAAAATGAAGACTTTGGAGTGGCCTAGTCAAAGTCCTGACCTGAATCCTATTGAGATGCTGTGGCATGACCTTAAAAAGGCGGTTCATGCTCAAACCCTCCAATGTGGCTGAATTACAACAATTCTGCAAAGATGAGTGGGCCAAAATTCCTCCACAGCGCTGTAAGAGACTAATTGCAAGTTATTGCAAACGCTTGATTGCAGTTGTTGCTGCTAAGGGTGGCCCAACCAGTTATTAGGTTTAGGGGGCAATCCCTTTTTCACACAGGGCCATGTAGGTTTGGATTTTTTTTCTCCCTTAATAATAAAAACCTTCATTTAAAAACTGCATTTTGTGTTTACTTGTGTTGTCTTTGACTAATATTTAAATTTGTTTGATGATCTGAAACATTTAATTGTGACAAACATACAAAAAAATAAGAAATCAGGAAGGGGGCAAACACTTTTTCACACCAGTGTACATTTTTAGTGCTTCCTCAAAATGGGGTCCCGTATCTATGTACAAAGTCTGGTTTTGATGCATCAAAGAGTTGCTGAGTTATGACCTCACTTCCACATTTTCAGCTACATAGGGCTGGGTATTACATTGGCTGATGCAAGCTGATACACAGGACTGATGCCAGGTTGCTGGACAAGCATGGTAGGGCTCTTAGGACAGAACCACCTCAGCCATTCTCCCAGGATCCTGTTTGCGCACCATGATCTCTGCTGTTACTGCTCAGAGAGCCAGCCAGAACTCACTTCACCAAGAGGACAACAGCGATGAGATCAAAACAGCAACAGCAACCCACACAGTAACAGGAACATGCCACAAAGCAACAGTGTAGGAATTATCTTAGCTCGCTGTTTGTGTGAAAGCTGGAGGGTTTCAGGAGACCAGCCTGAGTGTAGGCCGATCTGCGACTGAGCCCAAAGGGCTGAGAGATGTTAAAACAGCTGATGCTTCATTTTTTTCTATGCCCCACAGCTTGTACGGTGGTAGTATCCAAGAAACGATGATTGCACATAGTGGCAGTATGGCCATATAAAGCAATTGAGTCTCGCCGGTTCTGTCTTGTACCTGTGATGATCATCAGAGAAATAGCAAGGCATATAATGACCCCAGAGATGGACAAATCATAAATCCATGTGATAGTCTTCTGGGCTGCCAAGCAAATCAGGCTAGCCCAGACACTGGAATCACATTCACATGTGTGTTTGCATATCTGCACCTTTTTATCTGCCCTTTATTGTAAATGAGTATTGCACAAAAGCATACAGAAATATGTAATTCCCATATTGGGTGGATGATAGTTTTAGAATGTATGGCTCTCTCACTGCACTAGTTGCCCTGCTTGTGCACAAGTGGCAGGAATGAAGCCACAACTGGCAGAGCAGGAGTTTCATGCCCTGTCAAACTAAGAACCATGAGGCCACACATCACTTCCTGTCTTTGTAAATGTGTTTTTTTTTTTGTTATTGTTTTTTTTTTCAAATAGCAGGTCTCCACACAATCTCATTCTGTCAAATTTGCAGTGGATTCTCAAAAAATATTTTTGAATGATGGATTGTGTGTGCCATGTGAGTGTGTATGTGTGTGTATGTGTGTGTGATTATGCAAGTGAGCTTATAGACTCCTATTTCAGTGACCATGGGTCATAGCTGTAGGGAGCTGTAGAGGGTAAAACCGCTATGGCATCCAAGACTGTCTGCATTCATCCCGAGCTTTTGGCATAATTTGCAGTTAGCAGCAATTGCCTTTAGAGATACGAAATCAATGTGAAAGATGAAGAGAGTACGGAAAGTACAATACAGTGCCTGCTTCCCCAAACATCTTGTGATTTGAAGTTGGTAGACAGCTGGATGACTAGAGCCATATAGTGATTAATATCTTCCCTTGTGAGTCAAATTCAGTATGCTTGTGGTTTGAGCATGTTTGAATGTGTCAGCAATATTTATGCATCTTTACACAGTAACAAGTTCAGGTTAAAGCAACTCTAATAGATCTTATAGGAGTCCCACAGGGCTAATTACATTTTGCTGTGCGCTCATATGAATATGAATACTGATAAAAAGAATGAAATATTGATAGCTTGACATCCTCCTGCTCTCAGCTGGTCTTTGATTTTTTTTGTAGGTCTGTTAAACACAAATTTCCAATAAAAGGGTGTTGCTTGATTGGGAGATGACAAGGGCAATCAAGGATGATCATCCAGAGCAGACTTTGCACCTCGTTATTTCATCTAGAATATCTCTCCATCACCTCTTCAGCATGTGTCAGCAGCTCTAACATATTCAGGGGATATTACAGGTCCCTTCCAGGCTATGACAGGAGTAGTGTGGTTATTTCCCTGCCGTAATGGAGTTCTGTGTTGGAGAAGCCTCTCCAGAGACAGGTTGGTATTGCTCCAGGCACTATTTACCGAAAGAGCCCTTCGCCGTGTTCCTCTGAGTCTGTAATAGGCACAGAGTGGGACTTCACAATAGCTCTGACACCACAATTCTGCTTTTCATTATCTACCACAGGCCCCTCAGATGATTTCAGCATTTACCTACAGCATGCTATCATTTCTTGGTTATTTTGTCCCTGATGCTCCTGTCTATGTCTGTTTCTTATATTTGACCCAATTACTTTTTTCTTTTTTTGTGATTGCTTCCTCGTGAACCTTTCATGACTCAGCGTAGGTATTAAGCAACTGACTTCTGCAATCGGGAATTCCAGTGTGCGTTTTCCATTTGGAATCCCATGACGCCTGGACAACTGCACCCACTGTCACAGTGGATTCCTCCAGTTGTTCTGTGTTTGGAAGGAAAGCCATGTTAACTTCATATGCAAGCCAACAGATGGTCTAGTGAGTAGCCCCTCTGCAACAATGTGAGTCTTGTGAGGGCTGCTCCTGTGTTGGACCCTTGAATGCTAAATGCTAGCTAAGGTACAGTGCATTGGTCATTATACCATGGAAACCAAAATATTTTAAACCCACAAATATGAAATGTACTCACACCTCAGAGGCCAGTTTGGTTCCAAATGCTAGGCAATGATATTCCTGTTTTTGTACAGATGTTGTGATATTTATAAGTTCTGTTTTAGGTCTCCCTCATGTGGAACCACCACCCTCTCTCTCTCTCTCTCTCTCTCTCACTATCTCTCCATCTCCCTCTTTCCCTCCCAACCGCTCTACCCTGTTCAGGAACAGAAGGAGAGCCAAACTGGAACACAGAGCAACCCTCCAACATTGGTCTAGGAATCCGTGGAAACTGCAGCTTTGAGTCAGCCAGGCTGAATTAGGTCACCTCTTTGGAACAAAGGTGACACATGCTGTTAATAAAAAAAGGAGGCGGGGAGGGAAAAGGGAGGGGGAGGGGGAGAGAAAAAAGACAAAAAGTGGAAAATGTACTTTGGCAGGGGTCCAGGTAGAGGCAGACAGGGGAAGCTGGAATTTCAACAATGCAGGCAGTCAGGGGATGCAGCTTTGTTGCAGTGCCTAGCCAAGTCCCAGAAAAACACACACAAGCACATACACACACACACATGCTTACACTTACACACACAAGCTTAAACATACATGCGTTTTCAAACTACTCTCACTCCCAAAAGAAAATCCCAGTCCACAGTTCACTGAGTCCCATAATGTCAACATATCTCATGCATCTCACTGAGAACTTTATTAGGTATTTATTAGACTTCTTTTTTGGATTTATTGGTCCTCTGCTGCTGTAGCCTATGCACTTAGATGTTTGAGATGCTGTGTGTTCAGAGATGCTCTGTTGCATACCACCGTTGTAATGTGTGGTTATTTGCGTTACTGTCACCTTCCTGCCAGATTTGACTAGTCTCGCCTGCTGCTCACTGGATATTTTTTGTTTTTCGCATCATTCTCTGCAAACTCTAGAGACTGTTGTGCATGGAAATTTGGGGAGATTGGCTGTTTGGGAGATACTGGCACCAACAATCATTCCATGTCACTGTCAAAGTCACTTAGATCAAATTTTTTCCCCCATTCTGATATTTGGTCTGAAAAATAGCTGAAACTCTTGACTGCGTCTGCATGCTTTTATACATTTAGTTGCTGCCACATGATTGGCTGATTAAATATGTTCGTTTACAAGCTGGTGAACAGGTCTAACTAATAAGAGAGCAGGACACGTCATACAAGAGAAAAATAAGCTGGACAGTGACTGTGGAGAAGCACAAGGTGAGAAACATTGTTTTTTAATCTTAAAGTGTGTTCACTGCTGTCTTTTATACAGCAGCACTGCTACATTTCATAACGCAGCTGTAAATGCCCCGGGCATACGTTTGAAACCTGAACACTTTCCACAGTTTTTCAAACAAAGGGTGGGGAGTGGTCGGACCGCAGCACACAGTGATCCTTCCGTTTCATGTTATCGGCGTATGGTTTCTGCTGGAGCCCGACTGGCTTAGCATTATGTTCAATGATATGGGGACTGTGGTACGCATTCCAAGACACCCGGAGAGGGTACAGAAGGACAAGTGGGTACTGCTGTTCAAGAGAGCTTGAAACAGTGCTCGCATTAAGGCAGATTAGACTGAGTGCAGTTTCTCCGGTAAAGTAAAGTAAAGTCTACTTTGGCCAGTTTCTCCAGACTAGGCTTAATATAACAGTATGATGGAAATCTTATCATTATTCCATTAATGTGTCCGGGCTACCGTCACCTGCTCCTCATCTTCCTCTCACTCTCATCCGTTGGTGAGAAATAATTTTTCTGGCATGCTGTTCGTCAGCTCCATCGCTCCGTTTAATGAATGTCTGGACTGGCAGGATGAAATATGTCTGGACCCAGAATGTATTTCAGATTCTGAATCAGAACCTGACATGTAATTATGCTGAGGCTATATATAGCCACACATGCAGTTGAAAATCTAGATCTTAAATATTAAAAATCTTTTTTTATAAGCCTAGAATGTATTCTCCAAAAATGAATTAAAGGGGGCAAATGTTCTCCTGGTAGTTACATAAACCCTTACCATGCCAATGATATGCTGTAGTAATTGTAATATGAGAAGGACTATGCTGGTGGGGCCTTGTCACTGGCTCCTGTGTCCTGAGCTGCACATATGAGTCTGATGAATGGGGGAACAGTGGCTTGTTCATAAAGAGCCAGTCTTTTTCAGGGATGAGAGAAAGGGGAGAATTGAATGACAGAATTGTGGAACACCCACTGATGTCACATCCCCATTGGTGTGTTCTCTGTGGTATCAACCTTTGTTTTGTGAGACAGCTTTCATTTGGGGCAAAGAGATGACATACTGTACAATGTAATTGCAGAAGGGAAAGCTTTTATCCTGTCATTCAATGAAATACAAGAACTGGATTTGTAAGAGAAAATGTCTATGCCTAGGTGTGTGGGAGTGTATGTGTGTGCATGTGTATGCCTGTGTGTGCGTGTGTGTGTGTGTGTGTGTGTGTGTGCGTGTGCACATGTATGCGTGTGTGCGTGTGTGTGCATACATGTGTGTTTCTGTGTGTGTGTGTGTGTGTGTGTGTGTGTGTGAGTGCGTGTGTGTATTTCTGTGTGTGTGTCACCAACATCTACATGCAGAGCATGCTAAGTGAGAGGATAACTTTTGGCAAGTGATGGTGTGATATCAAAAGACCCGTAACATTTGAAGTGCAAGGGTGATTTCACTAAAGATTCAATTAGCTTGGTAGATTTCAGCTGTCAGCATGTCTCTTCAGGGCCCTGCTTGTTTTGATCAGGGTTTTTCCCTCCCTCCTCAAAGCTTAACTCATCTTATTTTCTTCCCTGCTGGTATTTTTCTCTATCACTTTCTTTTCCCTGGACGCTTTTCTGGTCCTTTGCCATTAATCCGAGCTGCCTCAATTAACGGCCATCTTTAATAACTCTACCAATTTGCTGGCTTTGAAGTCAATGTTCTGAACAACACTTTTTAACTACTCCAGTGGAGGGCATGGAGTCACACTGAGTGCTGTGACTTTCATGTCTTCTGTCAAAATGTAATTGCTTCCACTAGCTTTTATCATTCGTATTAGTCCCGAAATAAAAAATAAAATAAAAATGCCACTAAAACTGCAAACTGTGTATTAATGATGTAGTGGTAGCCAGTGGAGCTTTGCCTGTTGCTCCTGTAACAGGCTCAGGCTCTGATTCGGTTAAGTGTGTGTCTTTGTTTTGGTCAACTGTTCTGTAGGTTGCTGGAGGCTATTGGCACTGTTATTCTCAAACAAAAGGCAAACAAATAGAGACTGAGATAGTGATCACCAATATGCTAGCTTATTGTGTAGCACAACGGTTAGGGACCTAGGGCCTCTTCCACAGAGCAGGATTACTAAATTAGCCAGATAACCAGCTCTTTTTTTACTTCATGTTCCAGATTAAGAGGGTCCCAGGTTTTCCTTTTACTTTTTTATTTCTTTTTTTTCACTAGGGACAGTGCACATTAATCAATATTTTCATTTTCCACATCAATTAGCTAATGAGCTCATTTTCATCAGTGGTCCCTAACCTGCATGTCTTTGGACTTGTTATCGAACTCAGTAATCCTGCTCGTGGGACAGGCCCCTGGGCTTGTTGTAGACTTGATCAGGTGAGGCACTGCTCAGTCTCTTCAGCAAATAACCAGCGGTATAAATTAATTACAGCTGGAAGAATCTATGCTGGAATTTACTTTGTTTGCTTTATTGTTAAATGACAAAAGTAATTTTTCGTGTTCTAATTTGCACAGTATATACACTCACTGAGCACTTTATTAGGTAGACCTGTACACCAGCTTGTTAATGCGAATACCTGGGGCAGTTACAGTGGCGTTATGAAATGTAACATATGAAACATACTGTAAGATGAAAAAATTCTCCACAGTCACTGTCTGGCTTATTTTTCTCTTGTAACACGTGTTCTGCTCTCTTATTAGGTAGACCTGTTCAGCAGCTTGTAAACGCACATATTTAATCAGCCAATCATTTTGCAGCAACTAAATGCATAAAAGCATGCAGACACAGTCAAGAGGTTCAGCAGTTTTTCAGACCAAATGTCAGAATGGTGAAGAAATGTTGCAAGTGAATTTGACGGTGGAATGATTGTTGTTGCCAGACAGGGTGGTTTGAGTATCTCAGAAACTGCTGATCTCCTGGGCTTTTCACACACAACAGTCTCTAGAGTTTAAGTCCAGTGAGCAGCATTTCTGCATGCAGAAACGCGTTGTAAATGAGGGAGGTCAGAGCAGAAGGGGTAGACTGATCAAAGTTGACAGGAAGGTGACAGTAACGCAAATAACCATACATTACAACAGCGGTATGCAGAAGAGCATCTCTGAACACACAATGCATCAAACCTCTAAGTGGGCAGGCTACAGCAGCAGAGAACCAATAAGTCTTAAAAATATGTCTAATAAATACATAATAAAGTGCTTTGAGTGGATATGCTTTGCTCTTTTCTAGTTGAGCATCATTTGGATGAGCCAAGCTTGAAAATGCAGTCTTTATGGTTAGCTATAACGAATATGCAATACTTCCAAAATTAACTTAATGACCATGAGAAACAGAACTTAATGAGAAAACTGACCAATTCTTTAACAAAATTCCATGTTATCCATTCGATTTTCCTTTGTTTGACTGTGACACATTTTTTCCTCTTAGTAGCAATGGAGAAGTCCACCATGTGAACAATAAAAACAAAGAGAAGTAGACCCAGCAGCCCAGATGGACAGTCCCCTGACTACAGTAAATCATGGCCTGTGGATATGAGGCGCATTAGGGGTCTGCTCATTTGGACTCCAGACAAAGCTTTCTCACACACATCAAATGGCACTGCTGTGCATACTTCAACTTTATCACCAAAAGAGCAAATTGAGCGTTTCAAAGATGAGGTGAAATTATCCTGCAACAAGTCTGGGTCTTAAGAACAAACGCCTCCCTCTCAGTACTGTGGAGAAAGCCGTGTCTGTGAGCGGGTGGGGTGGAGTGGAGGGGTCTCAGAGGCCCACCACCCTTCCAAACCACAGAGCAGAGGGGAAGAGCCCAGTAATGAATAACAGCTCCATTCGCTTGACGTCTGACATCATGGAGCAAATTGAGCAGAAATGTAGGTCAAGCCAAACCTGTTACCAATATGAAATTAATTATCATGATAATATTAAAAAAGGAAAAAGATAAAGACAGCTCCTTTTCTGTTACTTGGTAGTTGCGTCCAATCTTATGTTCAACATACAAACACTAAACATGTACAAACATGGTTTCATCAAAATGCATCTACAGTAGGAACAATGGGGTCATGTTTATGCATTTTCTTATTAAAAACATTAAAATGCGCAGAGAAAAAAGTATCTTTATATGTATTTATCAGTCAATAGTAAGAGGCCTATATGAGTCACTCTACAGGAGCTATTAGGAGCTATTTATGTTGCACTGTCCTATGTCCGAATGTACTAATCTGTTTAAACAACATAATAGCTCATACAATGTTCTGTAATGTCTCATACACCATTTCTTTTTTGAAGGCCCACTTATAGAACCCACTCACAGCACCTTGTACACATCACTTCATTTTCTTGGTATTATAACAATTATGAAGCTGTACAAGGTTTCCTTGAATTATATGTGCAGGTCTTATAAGACATTTCCCAAAATGAATCTGAACCTGCAGTTCGAAAACATTCCTTCTGGCTGAATCGCTACTTCTATCAACCATAACTCTTTATGAGCAAATAGTTTAAATTCAGTGATAGTCTTCACGTTTATATCTTTGCCGATGGCTGTTCTCCTCAGAAACTATTCAGGTTAAAAGAGTCACTGAGTGATGACTTTAACATTTAAGTGGTGCTTGGCTTGCTGTATATTACTTTATAGCATATGTATGAGATCTTTTAATTTATGTATTTATTTAACAGCAGACTTGCACTTTCAGCCTGGTGAAATTATATGGCACAGACTCACTTGGAAATAATTTCCAAAGACCTTGGACAAATAGATAGGTAATATGAGGCAACAACATCTCAGAACTGAGCTGCGAGCTCAAGATAACTGCACATATCTTGGTGTTTCAAAGGTTGTGTGGCTTTAATTAGTTTTTCCTGCAGTCTGAAGGTTACAGCAGAGCCCCATTCTCTTTAATGTCAGTATCAAAATAGAAAATATTTCCCAATAGAATACAGGTATTTCAAAAAACAGAAGAACATCTTTGTGGAGGACTGTGAGGTGGGTAATTACTGAATATAAATCTTGGTTAATCATGTTGCACTGGATTGGTTGTGCATGGTATTGAACACTTTTGCTCAGTCTTTTGATATGGAGACGCTATCGCAACATGAGTCTGTAGCCATCCTTCATCTTGTGAAACTAACTTTCACTCAGTTAAGTATAATTTTGTATGAATTGTAGTTGGGCAAGGTTTGCTGAAATTGATCATTTCATATTTCATACAAATAAAAATAACCCTTTAATCTTGAATAAGAGAATAATACCAACAATGTTTTGTAAGTTTGAATATAGTATTTCAGTGAAGTGTAGTTCTTGGACCTCATTTACCCATTTAATCAGAATGGACAGATTTATGCAGAATCGATGCCTTTAGGTAGCACCAGATGTTGAAATGTGTAGGTTGGGGGTGATAGTGGGGGGCTTGTGGCTGGCTGAATCAGAGGCTAAAGGTTTCAGACCATTAACAGGGCCCTAGCCTGCACATACGTCACCTGCCAAGCCCACAGCTTGAGTCTCTGTGATCTTTCAAGCACTATTCTTCACATTAGACACTGTATTCACAGTCTGTCCACTCACCCAGCTTCAAAAGAGCCAGATGTATGAGTCTTGGGGAGGTGAAACAGCAAAGGTCCCCCACTCCGGAATCTACCACAGCTGTTACTTCCCGTGTGTGTATGTGTGTGTGTGCGTGTGTGCAAGCTTATGGAATTCCAAAGGTGTGAATTGCTGGTTTTCAAAAGGTGTACTGTATAATCAGAAGCATTTCTGTGGAAAGTGTGTTTTATTCCTTGAAAGAAATTCTGAAATTACTTTTCTCCATCTGCAAATGCATTTGCATACGTCAGACAAAGAATGCAAGCATTATTTATACATTTTGAAGGGTATTCTTGCCTTTAAGTACCAGGTACACTTTTTTTCTCAAAGCATATTGCTGTTTCATGCACCAAGCACATTGACACACTCAGACCTTGATTTCTTCTCTTTCCAAAGTTCAAATATCTGAATTTCTGACTGACAAAATTGAAAGATGCATCTTTTCATTTTGGGTTACCCTGTGTCAGCCTGTGGACCCTCTCCTTGTCTTGCAATAATAAGTATATACAAAAGAGAGGGAGAATAGACAACCACTGAATGAGAGCAAACTTGTGTGCTGTGCTATCTTATGATCTTAGATAAATAAGTCCTAAGATAGTCATGATGAAAATGGCACACATGTTGAGCTGTATATTTTTGAAGTCTAAGATAAGATAAGATATACTTTATTGAACCACGTAATTTGGGTAATTTGTCCTCTACATTTGACCCATATGAGCAGTGGGCAGCCACAGTGCAGTGCCCAGGAGCTAACTCCACTTCTGAGGCTAGTGCCTTTGTGGCATTGCCTAAGGGCAATGGCAGGAGTGTACCTAACCTAACATGCATGTCTTTGAGTGTGACAGGAAAGTAGAGTACCCTGAGTAAAGCCACATAAACACAGGGAGAACATGGAAACTCCAAGCAAAAAGGATCCGGTCAGCCGGGAACCAAACCCAGGACCATCTTCTTGCGAGGCAACAGCACTAACCACTACGCCACATTATATTTGATATTTGAGGAAGGAGGCAGATTATGTTGTTTTTTTAATCCAAGTAATATTGACAGTGATTAATATGTCTGTAATTTGGTTTGGTGGCTAAAGGCCATGAACAGTCTGCAGGTTCTATTTCCAATTTCTTTTATTTTACCTTTGAGCAACGTCCTTATGGTAAAATCCATTAACCATATATAGGTCAATATGAAAAGAAAAATTAAAACATGCTATCTACTTATATCTTTGTTTTCCCGTGTGTACTGTTAAATGTAACACCCTTTTCATTTCATTTACAATGGCAGGAAGGGTGGTGTGTCATATATGTGAGCTATGTCCTTTATCTGGAGCTGTTTTACTTTGAGAAATTGATGTAAATTAGGTGAAAATCTTCATCCTCTTAAAAAACAAAAATGTTGAGTAAGCTGCTGCAATACATAATTAACATGCACATTTTGGAAAGTTAATTTTATAATTTGATTTGTCAAACTCACTGAGAACTTTATTAGCAACTTTTTTACTTTTACACCTACTTATTCATGTGATTATCTAATCAGCTAATTGTGTGGCAGCAGTGCAATGCATACAATCATATAGATATGGGTCAAAAGCTTCGGTTAATGTTCACATCAACCATCAGAATGGGGGAAATGTTTACTTTGACTGTGGAATGATTGTTGGTGGCAGACAGGGTGGTTTGAGTATCTCAGAAACTGCTGATCTCCTGGGATTGTCATGCACAACAGTCTCTAGAGTTTGCAGAGAATGGTGCGAAAAACAAAAAACAACCAGTGACCAGCAGTTATGCTCGTCAAAGCTGACAGGAAGGTAACAGTAACGCAAATAACCATACATTACTACAGTGGTATGCATAAGAGCGTCTCTGAACACACCATGCGTCAGACCTCTAAGTGCATAGGCTACAGTAGCAGATAGAAGATAATAGATACCTAATAAAGTGTTCGGTGAGTGTATATGCTGAAATTGAACACGCACAATTAAATCAACATCTGAAATAACTTTTTGGAAACAGTGTAATCTTATGAGTCTTCCTTTGTTTAAACATCGGTATGATTTATTCACCAATATTTATATATTAACGTAAATAGTGCTCCACTTGAATGGAGGCTAAAATAGATATAAGCCCACTTACTGTTCAGTGCAAGATATAATGTATTCTCCTTTCGCTACGCAGTTAGGAGAAGAGATGTTAGTAGCTAGCTACTGGCCCTTTAAATTATGAAAGAAAAGCGTTGTCTCTGGGCGGCCGGTGGTGTCTAACAAAATGCACAGGCAGAACCCAAGCCAATGATCTCCCCTGGCTGATATCCCAAACTGATTTTCTTTCTGGTGGGGGAGAGCGAAAGGGAAAAGAAGAGTAACGATGTTTCATTGAGCTCCAAGTTACTAGACTGCTTGTGAGTGTGTGGGTGAGGAAAAAGAGAGAGGGGGAGAGTGCGCGAGAGCAAAGGAACCTATCGAGAGAGCTGGAGAGAGGCGGCACAGTTACCACATTAAGCAGCAGACGCGACATTAGTAGCAAGTGGAAAGAACGGAACCACAGAGAAAGACAACACCGCTTTCTTGTGGATTACTGTTGGGAAAATACACTTACTGCAAGAACTAAAACAAATACAGTACACCATCAGAGAAGAAAGAAGAACAATAAGGTAAGATAATCTTCGTTAAAACTGGTAGCGAACTAGCTATTAAGCGAGCTAGTAAGGCAACTGTTAACGGTAGCTTTCGGGCTAACGTTTGCTAACAAGCTGTCTTGCTGTGCATTTTTTTGGAAGAAAAGCATTTCGAACATCTAACAAGTAGGCTAAGCCATATGGTTTCGTTGCTACACCGCATCATCTGAAGATTCAAATTGTACGAACAGTTCCCTTACGTTATTCTAATTAGCTGAGGAGCTAGCTAGCCAACATTAGCTAACAAAGACAAGGAAGACAACGCACAAACGTGACCCACTCAAAAGCGACACTGGCTAGTGATGTTGCAAGACTAGTCGGCTAGCTAACGTTAGTTATAGCTAGCTATATGAATATACCATGTAGGTGGCTCGCTGGCTACATGTCAGCAATTTTACTTGTTGGCTTGGCTAGTTTTCCAACTATATTTAGCTAACGTTCGATGTCGTACTTCGTTCAACTTATAACGTTACTAGCTAGCTGCTAGTGTGCTGGCGACGTTCATGTTGACTGGCATGGTTTGATTCAAGTCCGTCAGATGTCGTTAGCTAGCTAACATCAAAATGCACATGCTTTGGTGCGCTATGCTATGACTGTAAACAATCTGCAAAGCAAACGACAGCTAGGTGACGTTAACTAACCGATGGAGTAGCTTGCTCTGCAAGTTAGCTAGGTAGCTAGCTATTTTAGCTCGTTAACTCGTTAAAACTAGTGTAACGTTACAGATTATCACGAACTTGCTATTTTTATAACGCTACAGATAAATTGTTGGTGTTATTGTCAGTTGTAGCTGACTGGACACTTTGACCGTCCTTACTTCGTAACTTACTCGTTTGTTTTTGCAAATAGTCTAAACATTTAACTTTTTGCAGTTTCTCGTGTTCGTCATTTGGCGAATCTGGCAAATGAACTGTAGACTTTGGTGTATACAGTAGTCTGCTAAGACCATGCTGTTAAAAGGTGCCAGTGAATTAATTATCACAAAAGGAATTTGATGGTAGAACATTCCTTTTTTGGTCTTTGGGTGTCATGAGAGGTTGCACATATGTGAGGTTTTGCAGTGGTTGTGTCATACGCCGACTTGGGAATTGACCCGAGGCAAAATCTCAACAATCCGAAAGGGGGGGGGGGGGGGGGGTGTCAGTCGTACTTCTGACATCTAAGAATTGTGATAAATCCACGGCCATAGCATCTATACATTGTTTATTATTTGCTATTTCCTCAAGGTAAGGCACTCTGTAATCTTAAAAGGAAAGCACTGCATTTAGAAATCATACAGTTGCACGAAGATCTAAGTATCGGTGTGAACCAAGACGCTAAGATAAAATGCTATTCCTTTATCTAAAAAAAAAAAAAGTGTCTCAGCTCTGACCTGTTTCTGCTATGCTGTATACAAGTCTGAATGAGATGGAGTGGGTGTAAGGTGGTGTATTTCGGATGTCAATAAAGGTCCATTAAGTTGTGAGTGAGGGGGAGGAGGGATTCGTACAGAAAACCCTGCTTACCTTAGACAACCTCTGCTGCTGCAGCGGGTATGATAAGACGGGAAAACATGCTTTCTTGTGCATTTGTGTGTTTGTATCAGTTCTCTCTTGTTATTGTGTGTTGCAGAAACCCGAGAAAGGGCTTGGAGTTGTTTTTTTTTTTTTTTTGCCAACTAAACAGCTGCACAAGCAATGACCTTGTATAACTTTGGTTATCAGTGGAGCAAGGGTAAATATTTTGAGGTGAAGACATAACTCATTTAGACTAGTTTGTTGGTGCTATTGCAGTCTAGGCTGTGATTTGTTTTGAGGGCAATAGAAAGGCTCTGTCTTAGACGCACACTTATTACAGTCATCTGAACATGTCCTGAGTCTGTTCGGTGCCATGTAATCTCTGTAATCATGAATGGCCAAGCCTCCATGGTAACGTTTCCCCTTGTGTGTATGAAAGTCCAACGACACAAGAGAGGAAAGGCAGTTCCTGTGCTTTGGCTCCAGCTTTATTCCTCTGCAGTGCACCTTGATGGGAGAACATCCCTTTTTGGTCTTTGAGTGTCAAGAGAAGTTGCACACATGTGAGGTTAACCATTTTTCCCTTCCACACTTTCTTCAGATGATTGGAAAATGATCAATTTGATTTCCACATTGAGAGGAGAAATTGGCATAAAGTGAATAAAGGCATAATGGAAATATTCAAGCAGTGATTTCAGTTTCGCGTCTGCAAGTACACGGCACTGCTCTTGGCAGAAATATGACAGTTCTTATAGTTTCCTTTGGAATATTAATTCAACCCACATCACTTGCCAAAGACGCTGTGGTGTCATTTTGCTTAATTTCTTCATGCAACAGAGCTAAGCGAGAGATTCATTATGAAAAATATAGCCTAAATCAAGGCAGTGGTTATGTCTAATTTTCTCAAAGTGCAATCCGTGAATGCAAGCTGACAGAATCCAGAGAAAGCCTTGAGTACTCAAAATAGAACAAGTACCTAAGCATTAAAGAGTGCTCAGCCATTGCCTGAAATCCGCTGATGGGTCCACTAATAAAATCGATTTTGTTCTTTGAATTGTCAGTAAAGCTTCAATATCTCCGATTGTCAAATAATGGCTATCATTTTAAAGTGCTGGGGTGTGTAAACATACCAACTTGTCAAGCGTCCTATTCGTGGCATTGTATCTAAAACCATTGGTTCTTCTGTGTATCTGAACAAGCAGGTCAGATTAAAAGGCATATATGGCCATCACTTGGTTTCATTTGTACCCCCACTTGCTCGCCCTACTTTATCAGAGAAAAACAGTGAGTTTGTCACTGAGCACAAGCTGTGGCAGGGTTTTGTTAAAAGTGAGGGATTTTTGGATGTCCTAATTTGTGCAGGGTGAACTGAAGACCTTCTGTTTTCAGAATATTTTGAGTTGATTAGTCTCATGTACTTTGTTCATTTGCTTACTTGTTTTACTTGTGTATTTATATTATTGAACAACAAACATGCAACCATGGTGTCGAGATAATACATTTATCACAGAGTGATCTTGGCTTGCGTTTATTCCAACAAAAGGCAGCTTCAAAAACATCCTAAAGAATGGTGTAAAGGGGACCCAAGGTCACCAGAAGTCCCACTTTCTTTATCTTGATGTGAATTTTCCAACTTTAGAATGTTCTATACATTGTAGGTTACTCCTAAATTGTAAAACTAATTTGGCTTGCAATACTCCCCGTACCTTTTTCTGGAATTTGTGTGGGCATTTTATTAGGCTTTTGCAAACAATAATAGAACATCACTGGGTGCTGAATGTGTCTGTCTGCTTGCATGAATTCAAACTGTGGAGTTTTCACAAAAGGAATGCATTCATTTTGTGAAGCATGGAATGCAATTATGTATTGGATGTTACATTCAGTAAAATGTAAGCTATGCTAATAGACTATTTATTGCAGGCTGCTATAGTTGAATTAGTATGGAATTATATTTTCTTATTTTATTATACTGTGGAATTATATTTTCATAGGTAGAATACTCAAATGCTTCAAAAACTCGAGTACTACTACAAATCCTTGAAATACTAACATTCACTGTTAAGCCGTCTTAAAAGTTCTCAAAAGGTGCACACAAAATCATTGGTTGGTAAATGTGGTGGGAACTAAGATTATTGCTTTTCCTTGTGGAAAGGCTCAGTCCCTGCTTTTCGCGATAACCACACAGCCATAAGATTCCCATGCAGAAGCTGTGCCGTCTGCCGGCCAACGTGTTTCATTTGAGCGACACTCCCGACTTGGCATCGATAGGATCACCTTGCCAGCGCGTGCATGGGCGAATGCTTTGGGGAACGTGGCCCTGCAGTTTTTTTTCTGTGCGCTCAGCAGGGTTTCCGCTCCGTGCGCCCGGCTCATGGAACACGTTTTCCCAGGGGACTCCCTGCTCCTTTGTCAGTGAGATTGCCTAACCGTATTCGTGCACATTCTAAACGCTCGCAAGCAGGTAGAGCTGACGCGAGCTGAAAGCCAAATTCAAATCCACTTCATCTGATAACAACGTTAAAAATGTTATCTGGTAGAGACGGTTACCAAGCAGAGCATAAATACAGGCTGCTCACTCCATCGCTGCTTGTTACTTCTCCTTTCTCAGCCAGAAGTGGTACACAGGGCGGTTTGCGTTCACCTGGTTTGACCTCGGGTTTTCACGTCTCTGCTGAGGGCCTGAAAATAAGAGAGTTTTTATGACTGGCTCTGGTGACACCTGCGAAGCACATGCTGTGTTCTCTTTCTTGCTCTCTTTGCGGTTTTGCTCTCCACAGAGTGGACTAGCTTTACTGGTCGGGCTGCTCTGGGCTCAACCTAAGTGTTAGGTTGCGGACGATGGGGGTCGGGGGCACAAGCCTGATCATCAGACCCACGGATCAGCATTGAGGACAAGCAAGGCGTCGGCTCAGCCCTTCAGCATCCCGGAAGTGTTTGGGAACAGTGTCCCTCTGGGAGTCCTGGATTCCTTCCCCAAACGGCAAGCGAGAGGAGTGGCCCATGAAGAGACAGGGCAGTGTACACATCTGCTGCAGCTGCTGTGTGCAGTCTCTCTGGGGCATGGTGCCATAGCTGCCACCACTCAAGTCTCTCTCTCTCTCTCTCTCTCTCTCTCTCTCTCTGCTTCAAATATGCTTGGTTTGTTGACACGGAAAGGAGAGAGGTTGCGGATGGACCTCTTATCTGACCGCTTATATTTTCCAAGTCACAGCAATTAGAAAATGGTAGGGTTTGACTGTTTTTGTTGACTCTTTTTTTGTAGGGTTTGCTCCTGAAAGCTAAAAAGGGATTGGGTTGCTTGATAATGGTGACAACTCTGGAAATATTTTTGATCAAATGGCAGTAGGCTGGGCTCGGCTAGTTCTTTCACAATTTTAAGAAAAGCAGTCAATCTTTTAAATTGGCCAGTGGGGGTTGTACATAAAACTTAGTGATATTTTTCCCATAGCAAAGAAATGCTGGCACTGTGACACAGCTGCATTCTCAGATTCATTAATGTGGGTTAGCACAAGCAATGCCCTGCGGATGCTGGTAGTAGTAATCCCATGCCAAACCATCCATTTGAATAACGAATATGCTTAGGTAAAAATTGCATTACGGCATGTTTTCTCGTTATGCTAGTCCAATCCAAATGATGAAATCCATTGTATCGGTGAGATTGATGACAGCAATATCTCCATATTATTTGCAATCCACTGTGATGCATGCAGTTTTCCCTGCTTGCTATTTTACTGAGAGGAACAAGGCACCACCACCCGGCTCATTTGACTGCTACCTTTATCAGTCGGTAAATATAGAAATATTTTAGTCAGAGCGGTTACCTTCATGTTTATGAATGACCGCTAATGTGAATATTTGAACAGTATTTGATGTACCAATTTAATTCAGCGGTGTGTACAAAGTGGCACTATGGCCACCCGTGCACCACCTCGTGGGGTTGCCAGGCATGAATTTTCATGAACCGGTCAGGGTTCTCGCAATGTTACTAGAATGTTTTGTCAATGTTAATAGCATTGACAAGACATTGACACTACATGGCACCAACATTGTGAGAACGTCCGGTCTGATTTGGCATGCTGAAAACAAGAGTGTTTGCAGCGTTTGCTTTACCTGACGGTTTGCTGCATTTTTAATTCATGGAGATTTAATGATTTTAATGGAGGAACATGGCAGAGTGTAAGATGGAGCAACACTGGAGAGAGTAAAATGTAGCCTCGCTGTATAGTGTTAAAGGCAGCACCACGCACTGTGTCGTAACTGGCTCATCTGCTCAGAGTAATGCATAAATATTGAAGCTGCCAAAACCAGCATAAGGAAAAAGGCATAAATACTGAAGGGGCAGTTTACGACAGGAGCAGCTGAGTGACTTAGGGAGGGCACTGAATGTCAAGTGCAGGCATTTTGTTGCCATTAAATAATGTTATTGCCCAGGCCAAGGGTTTAATTACTATAAAAGTAGCCCTAGAAATAAATTTCACATCTGGTTTGGAATAAATTTGAATGAATAAGATTTGCTGCCGGGCCAAGGGCGTCCCGGCTCTGTTGTGACTGGTAAAGATCTACTTGAGAATGAATGTGCTGTAATGCATGTTTTGTGGAGAGCAGGCCTAATACTTGGCCTCCTCTTTAGCGTTGTTAGTCTATGAGCCAATCCTGCAGCGTATGGGAAAGGGCAGGGTGGTGTGCATCATGTCTGGCTTTGTGGTGTAAACTCAGTGTACTCATTGCCCTCCCCTCATGCAACACTGACAGGAGTTAGGCCTGCCAACTGGCAAGATGCGGGAATTGGGCTGTGGGCTCTGTTCACACTCGAGGGCTGGATAATGCTCCTCCTCAGAGGACAGCATCCTGGCCATTGCACTGGGTTCCTATCCAGGTCGACTCGCCTCGCTGCAAACAGCCTTTTGTCTGAGCGAATTCATGTCGAAACGTACTTCCACCGAATACTCTTGTCCTTAGCTGGCTTATAGATTAGCCTGCTTGAAGTCAGTTGGGTTCAGCCCCTGTGGCTGAAATGAAATACCCACAATGTGAAATGGATTATGTTGAGGCAGACACTTAGGGAGAAATACCGTCACCGTCTCACTGCGGAATTTAACTCTGTACTCCACTGACCTCGCGTTTATGATAAAATGTGTTCATGGTCAGGCGCAAGTCCAAGGGCTAAATTCTTTCTTCCTTTTTTATTGTTCTGTTGGTATGTATGTGTGTGTGTGTGTTAGCGTACGGGGCTGTGTTTGTGGTGCTGCAGGGCTCCCTCGCAGCCAGTCTTCACCGAGGCTGACAAAGTCCCATTATGTAGGCAGATTTACAAGGGTCTCTCCCATCTCAGCTGCTCCACCCCTGACATTTCCAGGAAAGTAGTGTGGGGCGGCCCGCATCCAGAGAGACAGGCAGAGAGAGGGAGAGAGAGAGAGAGACGGGAAACTCAAACAATCAGGCCTGTTCAAGTTCTGGGCATTGCATCAGCACTTCTGGCAGAATGTGGACTCTAATAAACGATGCCTTTGCTGGTTTGTAACAGAGCTGAACATGGGAATAGGCAGGGCCCTTCTCCATTCACACGTGTGCTGACCAGTCTGCACCTGAGTAGGCTGAGCTGGGTTTCCATCTCCAGACGCAGGGCTCTCTGGGATGCGGCTCCTCTATCCCACTGACCTCACATTTGCATTTCCTGCCCTCTGTCAGCGCGTGTCCTGTATGCCCTAATAGATGATTTTGTTACAGGGTGTAATGGCAGTTGACTGATTGAACTTCAGCTCTGAGGCGTGCAAAAAGCTCTCTCGGTAATGAAAACACCGTCTGTTGAGTGATATAGTGCATTTGGAACTGTCAGGTAGGTTTGTAAATGGCATGGGTAGGTCAAAACTACACCGGGGTTGGCTCTTTATTTTAAAATGGCAAGTTGAATTGATCAAAGTGTAGCTTTTATAATTCCAAGTTTTGATGCTATGAAGCAGATGCAGTCATCAATTCAAATGTATACTTGCATCCACCTTTTATTTTTGCTTTTCTGAACTGACTGGCGTTATTAAAAAATATATAGAAATACTGTCACACACTAGCCCATTCTGGTGGAAAAACATAAAAGCTTTTTTGGTGTTTATTTTGAAGTTAATTCATTCTCTCCAACTGAAAACGGCATGGGCCTAATAATTGCCTTTTCCAAACCATGCAATTCAAAGGTTTTTAAGTGTCCTCTTTAGGCCCCAGGTATTCACTCAGACTATAAACTGGTACAGTGGGAAGAAAATGTATAATATGTACATAATCAACATATTTCATTATTTGAGTAGTTCCCCACTGCCTTCAGGTTTTGTCATATGAAATGCTGTTTCCCATGCCATGACAGTTCTCCAGGACTGCCACTCCAGGAATTGGGAGTGCCTCTAATACCTGTAGGTGATATAGTACCTGGCTCTAGCAATATGCTACAGTATATGAGTTTTAGTCTATGCTCATGGCTCTTGCATTACACTAAAGTATGTGTTTTAGTCTAGTCCAAGCTTTCGACCATGAATTAAATATCAAGCGCTTCTTCTATCCAGAAAGACCGTGAACGGCATTGCATTCTGCATTTCTGATGTTCGACTAATGACTGATTCATCTGCTTTGTATTCATTCTTCATTTGATATTGGCTGCAATTTGCTGACATTGAACACCTGTTGTTTATTGATAATTATCACTGCAATGACTAGTTATACCCAGAACAGTGTTATTTCATGTAAAGTGTTTTTTTTTTTCTTCTGTTGTCCAAAGAGCTTTCTAAATTGTTTCACTAATAATTTTAGAACTTTATGGCCCTGAGACCAGCTGTCATATAAGCAGTCACACCAGACATAAACCATCACTGGGAAATGCCATCAAATTCAGTTTTCACATCAAGAACTTCAACGAGGACCCTGTGGTTTCTGCAGTGAGGACAGTCTCAAATAATCTAGGCCAAAATGATAGACCACTTCTCCTTGATGGGCACTGTTGTAATCAGACCTTCAGAGGCAAACAAATGCTGGAAAGTCCTAAGATAGAATTGGAGAAGTCTGAAATTGAAATCGACAGGAAGCCTAAAAGAAAAGGCGTTTGGTACGGCCTGATCTTGTCACTGCTGGGTTAGGCTGAAGGCATGAGGGGTTACTAATTCCCTTTAATGATCAAATGCAGCGTGAGAAAGAGGAAGCGGAGGAGGGGCTGGTGATGAGGCGAGAGCGGCAGTGACAGGTGTGAGGTGAGCCCGAGGTGACGTAACGCAGCTCTGCGGAACGGGCTGCTCATTACATCACCTCGTATAGCGCTACGATCACTTAACAGGGGCTTTTGTCCAGAGCGCCTCGCATAGTAAGACATGGCAAATGTGCACATTTCTACCCTTTTCATATTCATTGAAAAAATCTTTCTTCGACTCCTCTTAACCTTTTGCTGTAGTAGTGCTGCTTCAGTAAATTCAACTGCGGAAATGGTTCACCCTAAAATTTACTTGAGGTATGTTTCCACTTACCCACAGTACTATCTATCGATCCAGAAGCCACGAACAAACTAAGCTCTGTGGCATTTTATTTGGATCGAGAGTTTGCCGTTTAGTTTTTTTCAGTGTAAATGTCCAGTGCATTGAGCACCACATAAATATGGGCCTGCTGAGGTCCATTGTAGCAGGATCGTCAAATCGCAGCGAAACTATCCGGATCGATAGATGGTACTCTGGGTAAGTGAAAACATGCCTTAATTTCATTTTTGGGTGAAAAAAATGCATCCATATTTGTGGCAGCTGTCTTTTAATGACCAGACGCATTCCCTCTTCCCTTGCCTAATGGCACATCCAGTAGTGAAAGGGCCATCTTGCCGTCTCAAGGGCTCCTTGCATTCCTGGTTCACCGCTCAGCTCCACATTTCCCTCTCAGCCCTTTCAGGTGCTCACGACATGGCGGCCACGCCGCTGACGGCTCGGGGCCCGCCGCGTCTATCCCAGAGACGCAGCCCCTCTCCTCTATTAAACGGGATCAGCTGATCCGCGGGGGGATTTGGAGAAGCCGCAGGGTCTGGCGGGTAATCCCCGGCAGGGCGAGGAGTTGGGGGGCTCAGCTCTGTGGAGGTCTGAGGCGGTCACGCCACCCTGTCGCCAGGGCCCACGAGCGGCTAACGCCGCGCGCGTCATGACCTCTGTGCCATTCTCTTGTGTGAGTAATCCTGGGCACAGCGTGGGGCCGAGGGGCGGCGGCCGGCAGTTATTCCCCCCCTCACAGCCTCTCTGGTGTTATGAAACAGGGGGCTGTTATGAAACAGGATGTAAGGACAGCCTGGCTGTGGAGCGGTGAGGTATGGGCGCCTCAGCTTTGGGCCTGTGGAAAATCAGCAGATCGCCGTGAAACACAAAGGCTGCTGAGCTTACCACATCAGTCCGAACCTGTACCACAATGTCCCTCCCGCTTAGCTAAACAAATCCTCTGATCTCCTCTTCCTTTTTGCATTCATCTCGATTATCAGATGCATGGCATATATTTAACTTGGCAATTCCCAAAGCCACGCCATCTGGAGTCACGGTACAGGAAGGAGCGAGCGTTTCCACACGCCATTCCGTAAATGTCAGCCCACGACCGCAGCCGGAATGGAGGGTTTCCAGTCTTATGAAATTCTCCTGTGAAATAATGGCCGCTATTATTCAGAAGGAGGAGGTGGAGAAGGGGGAGGGGGGCAGCGGCTGGTGGGGTGAGCGCTCTGATTGGCTGCAGCGTGGACAGAGCAGGTCACTTCCCCGCCCCTCATTTGTGGAGTACAGGTCCTGGGAAGGCCACTGACGTAGATTGGGAAGTCGCACTATTCCTGTGAAAGGGGATCACAGTCCTGGCGGGGGAATGTTCAGCCAGCCAGCATTCCTGCTGTACAGTTCCCCAGCTGCTATTCCTTAGCCGTTGACAAGGGGATTCATTGCATCTCTTTTGATATGCTGAATATAGAGCTCGACCGGAATGGATTTTTCAAGGCCAGTGAGAATGCATACAGTGTTTAGGTTAGGTTTCACACATCTACCCTCTGTATGCCGTAACTTTAAGATGTCCGAGACAATGCTCCGCAGTTGTGTAGTCCGTGACGTCACAAGCAACATGAGGGAAAACAGCACTATCGAATGTGTTTGTGAAAAATAAATCAATGAAGAGAGTAATTACCATCCATATCCATTTTGCGGAACGTGTTGAAAAGCGGCACTCTGAGTTTCACACTGCTGTGGAGCATTTGCAGATTGCACGGTGTTATTTCTGTGGAATAATTATTATGGCGACAGGTGGTTGACTCATTGAAGCCTCCCTCCGTTGTGAGCCTTTCGGATATGCGCTGTTACATAAGTTACAAACCTTTCTAAGAAGCTGAGGCCAATTGCGTCACTTTGATTCAAGGAGCATGAGTGTGCTGCTGTCTCCAATCAGACGGAAGAGAAAATGTCATAACCGTGGTAGGCCGTGGAAGTGAAGGCGAATTACTGAGGATAAAATGCCAGTCCCTTTAAATGTAGCACACTAGATGCCTCTTATTTAGGGCAAAGCTTTTAAAGAGGACCAAGAAAGACCACATTTACATTTTACATGTTTTCCTTTTTTCTTTTTCTTTTTTTTCTTCTTCGATACATTTTATCTCCTGCATTTTGCCACCTGGGGGAGTTTTTATTGACACAACAGAATGAGCATGGAGCAGCCCTGTGGCACCTCAGGCAGGTTTACGACCCTTAAACGCGCTGGTGTGTCAAGAAGCAGCGCTATGTCAAGGGAAGTCGAAACGTGACCAGACAACCCGGACATAAAAATGGCCCGACTGCCTTTTATTTTAAGTTGTTCTATTTTTTTAACAAGGGCTGTCTCTTGCTCCCTTGCTTGTGGTTTTGGGGCATTTGTTCAGCGTGAGCATGAGAAATGTGCAGGAGAGATGGGTGTGCTTCTGCTGCCACGCCTTCACTCAGTCAAAGCCATGCCCGCGGGGACAGCCTGCTAGTGTTCTGTCCTGGGCCAGACCCATGTGAAAACTGCACTCCCACAGCCTTTTCACTGCAAGCACTGCAGGAACCGAAAGTTTCGCACAACAGCATAAATATTATGAGTGAAATGCCGGTTTGACCTTAAACATTCTGCAGGCGACCTTTAGTGTTGTAATGTTCTGTGACTGTTCTTGTGATTTTAAGACAAACATTTTCCCAGTAATTCTTTTACAGGCGTATGACCCTGGTAGCACTTATAGCTGATGCATGGGCAGATGGCTATTTGCTTCTTGTATGGCTTAAATGCCATTTAGCTGATGTTTCAACTATTGAAATGCCCTCTATATTAGTGCATGCTCAGTGGTCTGGTTTCTTCTCAGTCTCAGATCTTATTCTGTTTCTAGCTTGGCAGCAGTAAACGAATATCTGGACAAAATTGTGAATTGACCCTGAATCGTTACTTGCTGCATAGGCCTGTGGACAACCAATTTTTCTTGTCCAAAACCTGGTTTTACTTACACCGGGAAGGGATATTGTTGAAAGGTGAATTTTAAAGATCTTTTTTGCTGGCTGGTGCAATTAGCAAGTGCTAGCTAAGGGTTTCTTCACTCTACTGCCTGTTATCAATAAAGGCTAACAACAAGCTGGGTATCAGTCATTCTGAGTGACCGTCACTTCCTGTTATGAATGCACTGTCTCGCTCACCTGTACACACTTCTGTCTTTGTCTGAGAGCTCAGTTTTTCTGACTCTATTTTCTGGTCGGATGGGTCTTTTGTGGGGAATGTGAAAGAGGAAAGGGGCCTGAGAAGGCCGCCTCTGCGGCTGTAGGGGAGATTGCACTTTCAGATGGACACGTCATGAAGTGTGTGTCTGTGTGCGTCTGTGTGTCTGTGTGTGTGTATGTGTGCGCGTGTGTGTCTGTGTGTCTGTGTGTCTGTGTGTCTGTGTGTCTGTGTGTCTGTCTGTGTGTCTGTGTGTCTGTGTGTGTGTGTGTGTGTGTGTGTGTCTGTGTATGTGTGCGCGTGTGTGTGTGTGTGTGTGTGTCTCGCTGGCTGGCTGGCTGGCTGGCTGGCTGGCTGGCTGGCTGGCTAGCTAAATGGTTGGGCGGTTAGTGGTAATGCGATGCACTGACAGCCAGTACTCCAGCCCTGCTCTGTTTGGCCAGCATCATTTGCCTTCCCCACAGGAGGGATGCTCTGCGCTCCAGACATTGTTATAGCTGCCGCGAGATTGCTCCCGGCCTCCCGCGATGCCTTGCAGAGGATTGGAGCGTGTTTCAGTGTCATCCTCACTCGCTGTGCGGCGAGGTCCCGTAGACGGATGCTGTCTCCTGGTAGCATAACCAGCGCACACATTTCTGGATAATGGCTGTCAGCATGCAGGGCCGCGGCAGTCTGTTTACTCACCACGGCTCTGCTGTAGAGCTGCACAGAGTCAGTCAGGCTTCGTTTGCGGCCAGGCCCTGGCACAACGGCAGCCAAATGGCTTCCCAGACTGCTCGCTTCATCAACTTTCTAGTTCCACTCGCACTTTTCACTTCCTCCTAACCCCCCCCTCCCCCCCCCCCCCCCTCCGCTCTGAATAATGCTGCGACAGCTGTCTGGCACTCCTCTCTGTACTGCATCCCAAGGTGTCTGCACCTGGTGTGTGAAGCTCTATACAAATTATGTGCAAGAGGAATGTTTTTCTTGTCTTGTTTTCACTCAAAGGGCCTGATTGAGGGGCAGGCCTGGATCTGTTCAACGTTTGTCCTTAACCGAGACTTTCACTTCACAAACAAATGCAAGCATTGCTTTTTTAAAAACGGTCATTGCTGAACTTTGTGTTTGTGTTCAGGACACAAATTCTGGTTGTGTTCAGGGCTGACGTTAATTGAACCCAAGCCATTATGCATGGAAGTTGGCTGTAGGGAAATGCATGTCGGAAAGGTGAGAACAGGTTGGACACAGGAGTTTAGCATGGGGTGTGATTTGAGATCCTTAGCTTTGTGTAGGAGGTCTGTGGGGTGATGTCTCACAACTGCTCCAAACCAGCACCAACAGGCCTGCAATCAGATGCTGTGCCCCATGCTGCCCATGTTGTTTTTGGTAGCATGGCAGTGCTTTGTAACATCAAGATAATGTGAGTGGGAAAAAATGAAAGTGGAGATATGATAAAGAGGCCCCAAAAAGCGCTATCTCCCAGTCAGGTCTGTCAACACTCTTAATCTGCGCAGCTTTGACAGGCAACAACAGGATGGAGTGAGCGTTTGGCGTTTCCTCACCACAGAGGCAGCGCGGTTTAGCGTCCGACTGCTACGGCTCAGCCTCAAACCAGCCCTTGTATGCCAAAGGTGATTCACAGCGGAGTTGTGACTACGCTGGCATTATTTTCTGCAGGGCAAATGACACGCCTCTGCCTTCGCTCACTGGGCCAAACGAGTTCATCTTTCAGGCTGCAGGATATCAGGGGTTGGGCCCTCCCCGGCCTGTAATTCCGTAATTGCAGGTTTCCATTTCACCTCACCGCCGGAGGAAATCTCTGGGTTTGGGCACCTCTGCGAGGAAACGCGTACCGTGACACCACGAGCGTTCAGCCATCAGAGCGGCATCCATCTTCCTTTGGTTTCTCAGTGTTTAATTAGGCGGGGATTCCCCCTCCCTCCTGCGCTCTGCCTTTATCTAATTGAATCTCTCAAGATCACAAAAGAAGCAGCAGAGAGGCTCACTTGGCATATGATGTGTTGCTCGTTACTTTGCGCGTCGATTATTGATCCAGGAATCTCATTTTATGGTCTGCTGCCATTGAAAAATCGCTGTCTGCCGCACTGTGGCAAAACAAAAGATGTGTCTGGAGTTGGCTTGCTTTAATTTCTGTCGGGTGTGAATAATCTCTCTGTGAATGAACTTTTCTTCTGAATTGACGGTTGTGGGGTGAAATTATGGGAAGAGTTTCAGCAGTGAGCCGTCTTTACTTCCATCCTGTTAACTGTATAGCCCTGCAGCTTGTGTCTCTCCTCATGTCTGCATGCCTGTACGCGATTAAGAAAGCATTCGTGTCCAATTATGGAATCTCATCTTTTGGATAGATTCATGTTTGTGTGTGTGTCTGTGTGTGTCTGTGTGTGTCTGTGTGTGTCTGTGTGTGTCTGTGTGTGTCTGTGTGTGTCTGTGTGCGTGTGCGCGCGCGTCCTCAGGTAGCTGCCATTGTTGCAGGAAAAAGCAGTGAATGTTGTCATTGAGGCATTTTTGTAATAATCTGTTTATTTACCCATAATCCAGAACCAAATATCAATGTCTCTTACACATACACATACACACACACACACACACACATACACACACACACACACACACACACACTCATGTGTGCTTGCGCTTATGCAGCCGAAGTGGAAAGGAAAGGGCAATGAAGTATTTTATTCTGAAGACTACACCTCCCCTCCCCCCTCCCCTCCCCCCTCCTCCATATAGCACAATGTCTGGCATATGTGCGCCACAGTTGTGGAAGTCATTACACTGGGGCGGCGGGGGCGGGGGCCCTGATGAAAAGTGCCTGGCCTCGGGGGTTAATGGGGTCTGATGGCGAGACGCATCTCAGCCCATCACCCTGGCCTGAGGAGGATTTATTGACAGCGGGGTCTTCATCAGAAGAGCCGGGTCACACCGCTGCCGGAGCCTTTATGATGGGTTTAAATCCACACACGAGTGCAGACGGGACTGCATATCACCCTAAACCATTCACTCTTATTGTCACAGAGGGACGCCTGCCGCTGGCTCTCATACTGGCTTATGTTCCTTATTTATGTGCGATTGAGAGGAGGGTTCAGCCGGATAGCCGGGAAAGAGTGTGTTTTCTTCAGATACAGCTGCTTTCCGACTACCACGGACAAATATCTGTGGTCGGAGAAACTCATTGTGTGTTTAAACTGATTGCGTGCGGTGCTGAGGTGATCTTAAAACTGATGCGTGATAGTCTAGTCTGTAAATACCATTGCTTGCATTTTGCTGTTGCCACTTGCCAGACGCCTGTGTCTCGTGCATCGCTGGACACATGGAGTAAGAGTACTTTCAGTCGCTTGCGTTCTGGGACATTAATTGTTGATTTTATTGCTTTGTTTTCTTTTACAGCTTTACTTAGTCTTGCTGGGCTGTTGCCTTTGCCAGGGCCGGACAGACAATACTCGGTACTCATTGCCCCTTAAGCTACAAACACATGCCCCTCCTCCTCCAATCCCAGGCCTTTCTCTAATGTCTCTCCACTATCTCCAGCGCTTATTCTTTAAAAGGTGGGCGGAGCAAGCCATAGAGGGCAGTGACAATGGCATTGATTGGTTACCATGCACGTGCACTCGGTGTAATTAAATCAGAGTCCTGTCCAGATAAGAAAGCTTTTCATTGCCATATACATATCTCTTAACAAGCAAGATGTGGGCAAATAAGGCAGCAGCAATACAGTCTATAAAACGGGCAAAAGATTAAGCCAGCAGTAAACTTTTATGGCTTGTAAAGATGAGTACCGAGTTCCTCTGTTGACAGGCTGCTTAGGTGGAGAGTGCGGAAGACGGAAATGAGCCCCGGAGAGACATTGGGCCTCCCAAGCCAATGGAGGGAGGGCCCCAAGTCCAAACTCTCAGAGCCAAAATGGCTGCCCTCGGTCTTACTCTGCAGCACAAAGAGGGGCAGCGTAGAAATGATTTGCCTTGGAAGTGTGGGTCAGGCACTGCTACCCCTTATCGGCCCCAAGCGGGTTTCCTGTTTTGAGGGCGAGGTGGCAGTCCAATGGCAGCCTCTCAAACCCATGAAGTAGGGCGCTGAGGTGATGTTTACTGCCTTACCCCTCTGGCAGAGGAAACTACAGATGGAGGGGATGAAAAGAGAGAGAGAGGACCTAGAATGCCATGCGTCTCTGTGCTGAAGAGCACATTTTCCCATCCCAGTTTGCACTGCTCAACTTGAGGATGAACACACCAGATAACACATATGAATGTTTTACACAGTTTGTACACTCACAGCAAGCTAGGCGAGCTGAGCAGCTTTAGCGCAACGTTATCTGGCCCTAGAAATACATCCCTTGGTGAGGTTTGGTAAGAGGCCAGAACACAAAAGGACAGGGAAGTCCTGAACAAACACTGAGCCCATTCTGGTGAATGGAAATGGGACGGCTGAGAAATGTGGCTTTGTCTCTGATCTGAGAGAGCCGAAGCAGACTCGGTTCCTGTCACACTGGGAGAAAGAAATACATGTGGTTTACAGAAAAACATTTTCTGGAGAAAAATGGCCCCCTATTTAAAGGAAAAAGAAAAAAACATGAAGGAAAAGGGGAGGGAGAGAGAGAGGATTAGTGAGGATTACAGTCCTCTGTGTGGTAAGTGATTCACTTGAGTCTCTTATGCAACACAGGCGGTGTCAGGTGTGTGTGTGTGTGTGTGTGTCTGTCTGTGTGTGTGTGTGTCTGTGTGTGTGTGTGTGTGTGTCTGTGTGTCTGTGTGTCTGTGTGTGTCTGTGTGTGTCTGTGTGTGTCTGTGTGTGTCTGTGTGTGTGTGTGTGTGTGTGTAAGAGAGACTGATTTTGTGAGTCTGCTGCATGTATTTTAGATGCAGTGTTTGCGTGCGTACGTGTGTGGCTGAGCGTAACTGCAGTGGGCGGTGGGAAGCTTGGCTCCATCAGTTCCTCCATCCCATGCAGCTCTGTGGGAGGGAACTGCCTGGGCACCAGTTGTGTCTGCCCGGTCAGCGAGGGGGCCCGGCTGTTAGCCTTCAGTCGTGTCACGATGCCGACACTCATTCCAGCCTTCCCTCGCTGCGTAGGTTCAGCTCGTTTCCACTGACACACTTTAATCTGCCTTTTGAAATAGCCGAGCGCTCGCACACAAAGCAGAGGAGCGAGTCATCTCCAGCGTGCGTCACGTTCCGCGCTCGCCTGGGATTCAGCTGCGAATCCTCTGATGTGGTCAGTTCTGATTCTACACCGTACGTGTCATCGCATCTTTATCAGCGGCAAAAACCCCCGCCGCTTCTGCTCGGTCACGGACAGAGCGCCGTACACACGGCCTGTGCAGCTAAAGCTTTTAAGTACAAACAGAGGCGTTCTGGGGTTTGGACTGCCGTACGGGGTATTCAGTGCCTTCTGAATGATTTATCACAGGAGGGGAAAAACCTGGTGAGCCAGGCAAACGACAAAAAAACGCTTTTAAATATCACCCTCCAGGACCGAATGCCGGATGTCAGCCACAGGAAGGAAACGGTTAAAGAGAGAGGGAGGAGGAGAGTGAGACCGAGCAGGAGGGAGGGAGGGAGGGAGGGGGTTTCTGTTTCCCTGGGAGATAGCTAGCTGCTCATATTGAGTGGTAGCCCAGCAGAGCTGTTAAAAAAAAAAAGAGGGAGGGGGGTGATAGATTTCAGCTCTTGTAGGTCTGCTGGTGGAATGCCAGCGCCGCCATGGTTACGGCGAGTTATTGCCTGCTGGCGGAGTAGAGAATAAAGGCCCCCGGTCTGGGGGGGGTTGGGCCTTATGTAATCCGCACAGTTTAGCAGAGACGGCGCTGCGCTCAGGGACAGGGGGGGAATCTAATACAGAGCTCTGCTCGCCAGCCACATCTGGAGGCAGAGGCCAGCAGGCCCACCCACCCCCCACTCTCTCCCCTCGCTCTCCCTTTTTTTCTCTTTCCACCCTCCCCCACCGCCCCCACCCCCTTTCATCTCTCCCCGGCTCTGCATCTGGGATCTGCCGATGCCGTTTCTTCCTCTTCATGGCGTGCTCTTTTCCGTCAGGCGTTTCTGTCGGCCAGACTTTGGGGCTTTTTCCTGTAGTCCGAGCCCGGCGCGCTCCGTCGTGTCGACACGTCCGAGGCCTACAGAACAAACGGGCGCCAGTTTGTTTGTTTATGCGCACACTCTCTCGCCTGCGTGTACCATTCATCGCCGTGTTTACTTCCTGTCTGAGACGAGACGAGGGGCCGAGCTTCCTGTCAGGTGCGGTGTAGCGGGCGCAGGGGCGGGGTGGAAACTCCCGTGCATTTCAGACCCTCCTGCGGTTCGGAGGTGTTCTGTGCCCCGCTCCTGCTCAGGCCACATCCGGCCCTGCATGCGTGGGCGGGGTGGAGCTCTCCTCTGCCTCACCACATGTTGACAGTTATCTTTCCCTTATTCTTACTAGGGTTGTGTGTCTGCTACTAGTGGTACATACAGTACTGTGCTACAGGTCTTAGGCACCTGTATAACATTCTGTACAGATGAGATTCTTTAAAAAAAGAATTCAATTAAAGGTCTTAAATAAACATACTATACATTACATTAATGGCATTTGGCAGATGATCTTATCTCAAAGCAGTTTGGTGCCACATGCCTTCAGTAGCTATTGTTACACTCGCTCTGTCAACTTAGCTCTGCATGCTTGCTAACATTAAATTCAGTCAAAAGGCCAAAGGCAAAATGGTATAAAGTATAAACAATAAAATTAATTGTTCAGTTTCTTTGCCTTTGCAATGAACAAGACATTCTTTTATGTTCCCGTTTGCTCTTTGTTTCGAAGAAGGTGTTAGTTCAGGCACTGTTTAGGCCACAGCACGGTTTTGAAAGCATCGTTTTATAATCTTTATTGGCAAAACCATACCCCTCCCTTCTCCTCGGCTCACACCAGCCCTTCCTCTCTCTCCCCGCATCTGTCTTGCTTATCCCTCTCTCCCCGCTTCCCCGTCATCTTTTCCGTTTGTTTACACGGGCCTGTGCGCCAAACTGTGGCCTTTCCCATGCTCCGTAATGCAGAATGGCAGGTTGTGCATGAAAGCCTGCGGTATTCTGAAAGAATCCCTGTCCTTCTGCCCGGTGGGACCAGGCGGCGATGGCGGAGAGCCCGGCATTTTCCACGACGGCCCATACATCGATTATTCGAGCAGGCCGTTGGATGACAGGCCTGCGGTCGCGCGGTGGGGTTTGTGAGAATAAACAGAGCCGTGTGTGCCGGTCAGGGCCGAGGGGAGCCGGCAACATAAACATGACGAGGCCTTCACAGCGCTTGTCCTCGGAGAGCAGAGACACTCCCTCATTCTCATCAAATCAGTGGGGCCTGGCGGTTTGACTGCGCGTGTTATCAGTGTGGACCCTGTGCCGCTCGAGTAAAAACCCCAACAGACCAATGGCACTCGCTGATGTGCTCGTAGACGTGTGCACCTGGCTGTTATACAGAGCAAAGGCATGCCTGTTGAAAATGCTGGTGATCGTGCCTCTAACACTTAAGCTGCTTTGAGCTGGCCAGCTTTACTTCCTTCTCAAACCGCTTTTAATTGGGCTAGCGTCGAAACATTATCGCACGCCCTTACTGCAATTAAAGCTCCCCCCACCAGAGAGAAATCATTACCTGCCAATATGTTACTTTTTCCACAGTGACCAGAAGTGGCCGGTGATATCACTTCCTCTGCTGTTGGCACGTATGCCTCCCTTGCCTCCCTCACTGAAAAGCGGATATTTTGTATCTCTGGACCCATGCCTAATCAGTAGCTTCCTTTCGTGAGGGGTCTGTAGGTGTGGTCACAGGAGATGTTTTTCCCACGCATTGCCAACATGGTACTTATGCGCATCTAGATTCCAAAAACGTTTTTGGGGGTATAAAATGGCGTGCACTGTCCATAAAACGGGCGTGGGCCACCGTCAGGACGATTTCATGCTTCCAGATGTAGCTTCATGGAAAAAGAGGCCTGGCTAACAGTCTTATCCATTCACTCCAGCTCCAGTTATGTATGACACTCTAACCCCCAGAGCCCTGTGACATCACGTCTGTCACTAACGTATGGTGTCTGGTTTTCCCGAGTTTAAACACACTCAGTAAATTTCCTGATCCAGTTAGTCTATCCGTGAATTTCCTGACCATTTTGGCTCTTCTTGAGCCGAACGTCTCTGAGCTTCTTTGAAAGAGTGCAGGAATGCAGTCCCCTCCCGTTTGTTTTGGTGTCTATTGGGTAACTGAGAGGCATAAAACCATCTGGACACGCTCCAGGCTCTGAGCCTCCCTGGCCGTACTGGAGAGCTGTATTAGTTACAGGCTGCTTGGCTCGCCGTGCGGAGGAGCGCACTGCTTTTCAGCGGCAAAGGCCTCCCATATGTAAACAGTAAGTGGTTTACTTCTGCTAACAGGATCTTTTACGGGATATTATGCTCTCGCTGTTTCTCCCTCGGCTGCTTCTCTCCTCCGCCTTCCTTCCCCTCGGCCTCCCGGCTCCTGATTGGACAGGCCTGGTCTACCTCGCCCCCAGACACTCTTCCAGGTTCTGCCGTCCCCGGAGCTGTGATTTTCTGCGCCGGGCTGTTAAAAACTAATGGACTCTGAAGTGGATTATTGTCCGGAGTAAATCCTCAGAAACGGAGTGTTTGTGTGCGTTTTGGGGGAGGTGCCGTGGGAAGGGGGGATCGGAGCGTGGGCGGTGGGGGGGAATTTGCCCCCAAACCGCAGACCTTGTTGCTGCGCTTCAATCCTGCGCTGGACCGCGGGAGGCCATACTGAGAACCATCCAGAATTTTAACTGACATAAGCCTGGGAAAGGAAAGGAAGGAGATTTGTTCTGAAGGTATTTTTCTCTCTCTCTCGCAACCCCCCCCTCTCTTTCACTCTCTGACACACACACACACGCACACACACACACACACAGTCGGCATTTGTTTGACTTTGGGGGTGGTTGGGGGGCGTAGGAAACATTTGTTTAAGGAGTGGTGTGAGGCCCCATACCCTAAAGCTTCAGATATGAGGCTATTGACTGTGTCTCTGTAGTAGCTTCTATTATTTTCTCTTTGCTTTTGCAAATCATAAATGGGTTAGATTCAGATAATATCCCTGCTTTGAGCCATCTTTCTTTAATCAAAGGAAATGCATAGAGCTTTGTGTCTGGACCCTCCCACCTCATACCCTGCTTCCATTAGCCACACATACCTGCATGTGAACTGTACTGAACTGGGCGCACCTTATTTTCACACTTAGATAAGCCTACTGTACTGTAGCATTCCATAGAGTCCGTAGGCTGTAGATAAATACGATGATTTATGTTAAGCGCATTATCCTTGAAGGAGTGTATATGTCATTTTGTTAAGGCATATTTGGTTACAGTTCAATCATTAATATTTTAAATCCATTAACGTGATCTTTAAGTAAATGTTAGTGAGATATCCTTGGAAGCTAGTAGTGTAATTTAGATGTGAATGTGGCAACATTTTGGATCGCGGTTATTTTGTGTCATGTTAAACTAGGCTAGTTGATGATTAGCTAGCTGGTTTATTTTATCAATTTCAGATGCATTTTCCTGTTTTCAGACTTCTTGGTGTTAACGATTATACTGATGATCTCCACTGTCATCGAGAGAAATATCAACATTTGTAGTGTAATAAGTGGGAAGCATAATGTGATCATCATTATTTAAAAGTGAGCCATTTCAGAACTTCGGAACAGTTATCTGATTTTTACATTTATTGTTTTGCCAAATTAGTCTTACTCAGTTTCAGTGTACAGAATATGTAGTTGAGTTAGTGTTCTGAAGAAACCATGTTGTTTATGCTTGTCAGCAAGTTTTGTTTCAGTGAAGTAGCATGAGTTAGAGTGTGGCGCGGGTATGAGGGTACAGATATTTTCCCTGTCCTCGTCTGGGAATCTCGACCCGAATCACAGCCCAATGGGGCAGTTTTTGGGTGGCTGTTTCTGGAGTGACTCGGCACTTTCGAGAGTGGGAGACGGCCTCGCTAAGCGGTTGTCACTGAAGCATTTCCCAGTAGAGGGTCGGAGAGGCCCAGGAAAAAGCAGATTTGTGGCATTTTTGCTGACGAAAAGAGTGAGGCATTGTCACTGCCAAATGTGTTGCGGTGTTCGCTGCTACCTGCTGACCCCCATTGGCATGGCCCTGACCCATGTTTGAGTTAGCCTATGGGCCAAACCTCCCCAATTGGCAATTTCATGAGAATTCGGTTGTGGTCTGGAGTCAGCCTTACTGAGGATAGCTGGGCCCTGTCTAATGCGGACTGTGCCCTTTGACCTCCTAGCCTTTGCCCTCCTAGCCTTTGCCCCAGAGGAACTTGTAGGTGGCTGGACTCGTTTCTGCACTCCTTCTTTATCTTGGGGGTCAGGTGGGCAGTGTTTATTTATTTATTTATTTCTTCCTTCACTAAAATGGTGTTATCGCCTTGCTGCTCTCCAAAATAGCCCTGGACCTGGACGCGAGGAGTTTGCTTGCTCATGTTTGTGTGTGGTCCTGGCGGCATTTGGGTTTCCGTGAAGGACGGACGCAGAGTTTTATAGCCGTGTTAAGTGACGGCTGCTCTCCCCCGTCAGAAATGCTTCTCTCGGAGCTTCCACGTTCCTGTGCCAGGAGCGGGGGGAACTCAACACGGCCCCGGCGACGGTGTCTCCGAGGGTAATCACGCAGACTATTTAAAGCTTCAACCCTGGCATTCGCTCTTCACTTACACATACAGGCGCATAGGCCATGTGCTTATTTTCAGCTGCAATTTGACCTGTAGTTACCTAACTCCTTATTTACATCTGCTTGTTGGCCTATTTGTTATTCTTTGCATATGCGTCTTAATCTGCATAGAATCTTGCGAGTCACGCATGCCGCTATCAAAGCCTATGATCACCGCGGTGAGCGTGCTCCTGCAATCTCTCTCCCCCTTAGTGCCTCAGATCCTTCACCATCCCTGTGGTTACATATCTTGTTTTGAAAGGAACTGGTCTGCAAAGGCTATCATCGCGCATGATATTAGTGTTGCCCACGTCATCTAAGCTTTCGCTTCATTGCGCAAGGGTCCCAGTCATTTGCGTCATGCAAGTGTGAGTGCCAGGGTATTGTTTTCCACATGTCCAGTAAACAGTGCTCCCTCATGAGTGACCTTGTCCTTCCTCACTGACCTCAAGTAACCCCTCGGCCCCTGCTGGAAGCTTTAATAGAGTAATTACAGGGTTCTGTTTTTGGGTTGTGTGTAGGCATGGGGCATTGCAGTCCCGTCCAGCAAACAGACCGCAATTACGCCATGTTATTGCTGAACCGAGCACTGCAATGTGCTACAGGCTCCGCCCAGGGCTAGTCACATGGCTCAGTGTGCTGCAGGCTCCGCCCAGCACATGTCACATGGCTCAGTGTGCTGCAGGCTCCGCCCAGCGCATGTCACATGGCTCAGTGTGCTGCAGGCTCCGCCCAGCGCATGTCACATGGCTCAGTGTGCTGCAGGCTCCGCCCAGCGCATGTCACATGGCTCAGTGTGCTGCAGGCTCCGCCCAGCGCATGTCACATGGCTCAGTGTGCTGCAGGCTCCGCCCAGCGCATGTCACATGGCTCAGTGTGCTGCAGGCTCCGCCCAGCGCATGTCACATGGCTCAGTGTGCTGCAGGCTCCGCCCAGCGCATGTCACATGGCTCATGGGATCTCTGGGACAGAGACTGCAGTTTACAATCGCAGGGCTGCACACTTGTCAGCTCTACATTCTTGTTTTTCAAAATGGAAAACAAAGCAACCGGCCAGTGCTTACTGGTCATTGGGGAAAAGCCTTGAGTTCCAGACACTATAAAATGCCAGCACTAAAGACAGGCTGCCGAACATGTGAGTGGAAAAGGTTGTGTTTATTCAGGGCTGCTTTCACTGCTCTATTTCTGTACGCTGGTTTTGTGGATATTTTATTGTATTGAAATGAAGTGAAAGAGCCGATTGATTATTTATTTTTGATGTCCATGGGCAGCCGTGTCGTGTTGGTCTGATGAAGCTTCTGCTTTGAATGGGGCAGGCTGTTTAATCTTCCTTTCTGAGCTTTTAATGCCTGTCATTGATGCATGTTATTGAATAGAAAAGCATGCATAGAAAGAGGTGTTTCTAGAAATAGCCTCATTCAAGATTAGATAGGGAGTATAGTAATCTGCCTCTATGTGTTTGTGTGATATGTGTTTATGACATCCAGCGCTGTTTATGGACAGCAATAAAGTCCTCACTTACAGAAGTGGATCAAATTGTGTAGCCTATTTCCAATGTGATATGAGAGGGAGAGGGGGAGGGGTGGGAGAGAGGCAGAGGGGAAAAGGGGAAGAGGGAGAGAGATGAACACTAGCAGGCTGATTGAAATAAAATGTGGACGTTGTCGGGTTCTGTGTAGCTCGGCTCCCCTGGCAACTGCTCTTGGCTCCTCAGTCTGGGGGAAGAGAAGCCGGCCTGTTCCCAGCGTAATTTTCCCCGCGTTCCCATTCCCGGGCGGAATGTCACAATGCAAATTGCTCTTCTCCCCCACCTCGCCTTCCCTCTCCGGGAAATAAGCAGACCTTGACGTCTTCCATTCCCTCCCCCGGAGCCTCTGTCACTGCGAGGAAAGGTTTTCACTCCTAATGGGAATTCTGGAGCGCTGCTGAAAGGCCAGGTGGACTTTCATCTCGGCTGTATATGTGCAAATGTATTCAAATGGTTTATAATGACATGAGCGTGAACTGTTTTTCACCTTTCTCATTTCTGTACGTTGCATATTTAATAATTATGTGTTATGTTACTTATGTTAACCGATCTAAAATATTTAGCTATGAGAATTTTACTATAAGATTAAGAATCACATTTTTGTAATCCAATTCTGTGCAGTCTCTTCGTCTGTTTTTGTGAAGAAGAAAAATCTGCTGGGCTTGTTTGTTATGCATATGTGCACCTGCTGATGATTGGTTGCCATGCATGAATGCACTTCAAAAACATGAACTGCAGAAAATTAACGACCATTTTTTGGGAAGTAATGAAACAGAACTGCTGTAACACTGGAGGGTAGAGACAGTGTTGTGACCAGGGTTGATCCGGAGCTCGGTT